>NC_134707.1:28564344-28819344 GCF_043290135.1 Rhipicephalus microplus
ATCGTTGCCGCGATAGTGCGGCCAACATAAGCACCCCCTCTCCCCTGTTCACTCACTAGAAAAGCGCGCGCGCAGACGACCCCGGCCGGAAAGGCGATGTTCGCTTTGTAGACAGAGAAGGCTAGCGCATCCTTCCCGTATATATAATAAACGTGAATGACAGCGGTGGCGGCGGTGACACCGAAAGTCAGCCGAGACTGTCCGTATAATTACTATTGCAATAATAACAACAAGAGAGAGTGAGAAAGAAAGTCTCATACGATGCTTATACAAACTGGTACATTCACTGGTTTAGAAAGGTAAATCTGCAATAACGCATGGTTACGTTGTACATTGTTATGAAAGGGAGGATAACGAAGTTATATCGCTTTATAGAGGCATAATTTTCAGAAAACAAGGAAAGGTACAAGGCAGAATATTTGACGTAAATCACGAAAAGGAGTAGCTGCAATGTGAGATTTCAGTTTCATATTGGAACCAGTAAAGCAAAGATGTCTGCGGCAGACCAAGCTATAGCTGATACTAACTGCCAAAGTTTCGTCATCAAACTCTGGTAACGTTTCTAAATCAAGAGAACGGTTCTAGTTGGTGTGTTTTAGAAGCATGTGTGTTTACAGAATTGTTTAATGGTTTTTAATACTTGGCACTCTAATACGAGAGAGCAGAAAGTCGTCCCTCCAACCGAATAAATAGTTAAGGGTATACGATCTGGATGTTTAGAAAACGTGGTCAACAATTTTGCGTGCTTGGTAATATACAATGGGAGAGCATAAAGCTGTCCACTGGGCTAGAGTCAGAACCAAGAGGCACTGCATACGTGATATAGCTTCGATGCTTTAACGATATGTCTATTGCGGTACTCTGTTTTTTAGGAGCCTAAATTGTATCCTAGTGTTTCAGTAGGTTTTTCATTTTTCATTTTTCATTTTATTATACTGTCAGCCCTATTTGGGCTATAACAGGGGTGGAAAAAAAACCAATATACATACAGAAAAATAGGTACTCCCTATACAACTTCTATTATACATGACAATGAAAGACAAGAAATAGCCAAAGCACTCTGCTCTTGAGGACATAGAATAAGCAAAATATAAACTATACGTCTTTATACACGACATCCTTTAGGCCCTTCAAGAAAGAAGGTACACAATCTGATAAGACGGTGGAATTCGGCAGCCTGTTCCACTCACTGATCGCCCGCGGAAAGAAACTGAACTTAAAACAATCGTTATGTGATCTGGGAGGGGGGATGTACATGTTATGCCGGTGCCTTGACGTTTGCCCAGTTTTTATATACATATACTTCGATTTGTCTATTTTTACTTGCTCTTTAATGATTAAAAAGAGTAATTTAAGTCTTTCATACTCTGTCCTTTGTTCTAGTGGTTCAAGGTGGGCCAGCTTGCAAAGCTGAGTTGGGGAGTGGTAGCGCTGGTATTTGTTAAATATGAAACGTGACGCCAATCTTTGTATTCTATCTAGCTTAGTGCGATTACTTGTTGTGTACGGATCCCATACCACCTTTGCGTACTCCATAATCGGCCGTACGAAAGCCTTGTAAGCCAAGCATTTGATTTCCGGGCTAGCATGGTGCAGATTTCGCCGAAGTCTCCACAATGCTTTGTTAGCCTTAGCACAAACGGAGTCTACATGCAAATTCCATCGTAGATCGGAAGTTATTAATAAACCCAAATATTTGTGTTGTTCTACTCTGCCAAGCTCATGATCGTTTATAGAGTACGTCGTATTTAGAATGCGTTTTTTCCTAGTTACGGTCATCGTTACTGTTTTTGCGGCTTGTGAGAACAGCGTCAATTACTGAGCATAAATTGCACGAAGTTCTGCTGGCCACTTCTTGAACTGTGCGGAGATAATGCATCTTTTAGTGAATGATCCCGCATTTCAGCTATGATTATCATCAACTTCGTATACTCGAAGCAAATTATTGCTGTAAACAATTTAATACGGGAAGTTCACATAACATTGAGTTTCATGTCTTCTTCACTTTCATTGTGGTATTCCATAAGGCGTGCATGTATACAGACAGGGTTTACGTGTCCATTACTTTTATGATTGCCTCGTCATTCTAATTATGCCAGATCGCGAGTTCACGATAGACTATTCGATGATGAATCAACATTTATTGGGCTCAACATTTTTTGGGCAAAGACTAATCGAGCAGCTTCGCAATTACAGTGGCCGTCATTGATGAGGCTAAGAACCGAGAACCTTATAGTTACCTAATAATACATTAGAGAGAAATCTGGCGCTAGTGCCTACTAAAGCTACAACTTATGGTACATCAGCCAGCCTGTAAACGATGGTTAGTACGTGGGTTTATCTAAGCTTCATTCGTTCGGCTCCACCTCGCTCCAGGTGGCTCGCAGCACCTTTTTCGTGAGAGACAGTTGATCAAACTTCAGTGGTAGTACATTAATACCATGACATATTTTTTTTAGGTTGGCCAATACAAATCAGTTCAGCAAGTACACGACGATCCATTTTTGTATCCGATAAAATAAAAAAAACACAGCAGGAAACAAAGCAACAACTGCGATCGAAGCCGGAAGCATGAAAAGTAGGCAAATCCATGTACCGCGTATCCTTCGCATGGGGGGTGAACGGTCTAAGCACCAGAGTTTCCTCCAATAAGTATTTCAGGATACTCTGCGCCCAGGGGTATCACCGGCATAGGGACGTAACTAAAGATTCAAGGCTAAGCAGCCAGGATGGGCATTTGGCGCCATGCAGTACGTATTGTACGTGGATGGGTGTATTACAAAATAAAGTAGGCATGCAAATACGGACACAAGGCAGGATATCAAGACAGCAAAACGCAAGGAAAGTAGGTAGATTAAAAGGAAAGTAAGGCAAGAAGGCCAAGTAGACGCGCGTCCGGTTTGCTAATCTACTCTGGGGGAAGGTAATTAAGGGAGGAAAAGATGGGTAGTAAAAAAATGGCAGCATATCCACGGGGTGAATGGTGGAGAGTGGGGTGAAGCATCCGTCCGTCCATTCGTTCTTGCTTCCGTCCGTCCGTGCGTCCGTCTGTGTAACCGTCCATGCGTCCATCCACCCGTCCGTGCGTGCGTCTGTTCGTGCGTCCGTCCCTGCGTTCGTCCATGCATCCGCGCCTGCGTCCGTTCATGCGTCCATCCATGCATCTGTCTGTGTGTCCGTTCGTCCATCTATTCAGCACTCCAAGTACCACCATCTCGCATCTTTTCATCATATATTCTCCATATAGAAGCACCGCCATCCAGCGGACATTTCAAGGACTAAACGGGAGGTGGCACATGGACACTTTCTTGCGGCTTGCGCTTCGGGTTTACTTCCCACGTTTAACCACTGCGAGTTCATGGTATATACTAGTTCACTGTATTCATGGCACTGCGGCCCAATGCTCGCTAAACCTTTCTAAAACCAAGGAGGTTACGCCCAGCGAGTACAACGTAGCAACCCTTCCTTGTCAGATAGTCGCAATGCACATGCCAATGGCTGCTAATCGGGAACGAGAGACAGGAGAATCCGGCTTTTAGTTAACGCGCACACTGCGAATTCTTTATTGTTCAACAACGCACAGGAGAAATCTCCCACCGGCACCACCTTACAGGTCAAAGCGTAAGACATGTTACGTATTACGACGAGGGACGAACGGGTGTCGTGTCGGTTTAAGAAGCTTCACCACTAAAGCAATTGGAGCATGCAAAAAGCACTGCTGCTTCCATAGCACTGAACGCAGGGTCTTGGGCACACCAGGTTGCACTATAGATTGAAGAGTCACTGTGCCTACTGAAGGCTTGCGAGTACTAGGCATAGACCATTTAGCGCCTGTTGTACGGGCTGAGTTTATCTTTATTTGAGCCTGCCAACGAGCATGCGAATTGTGTTCTAGGAGTGACTGATGAACTAAGAATATTCCTCACTCTTCTTCAGGCAACTGGTTAATAATTGATTCAGTGTTCCTTATTGCCTATGTTCAGTGCGACGCAGCATGTCACTTTGAGTGTCGACCGGAAAGGCACACTGCGGAACGAAAGAAAATACACAAAATCCTGTATGAGCATACGCAGATAAGTTGTTTTGTGTACTTTCATTTCTGCCTGAGCATACCGATTCAGATGATAGCACGCGCAAGTCTGTGTTATCTTTATATCCTTCTTGACTTGAACGCCCACCTAACTCATTCTTTACTAAGTTGATTAATAGCAGGGGTTGGTGCCTTTATGGCGACACTGGCTACTCCTTGTCGCTACTAAGGAACATAAACAGTATTGAACTAAAAACGGCACAAATTATGTCCAAACTTAGCACACGAGATGTGCGAGCGCAGTACAATGCAACACCACATTACTATTTCTTTTGTAAATATTGAGCAGTGGCTGAACACCAAAAAGAATTTCGTAAATGCTGCTGTTTCCGCAAGGCGACTTGATTCTTTAGGACTATACCAAACCCCATTCGACTTCATGCGATCTCCCAATAACGACACTTCACTACTTTTCTATAGCAAAAGAAGCAACGCTCATAGTCAAGCAGCTCACTTCGCATCTAAGGTCAGTCTTCGCTATAGAAGTGGGCGAACTCGTTGGCGTACACAGTTCTTCTCATCTAACACAATCACGGCTGGCCACGTATCACGAACCGTATACACCAAACACAAGACAAGCCTGCGGCTACAGTAGTCTCCTTGCATTGAAGAGAACCCAGCCTTGTCTCTTTCTCGATGGTGCACCGTATTACAGAAACAACAGAGGGCTAGGCCCTTTTCGTCTCCTTCACGTTTCCTTGTTGTACACCGTGTGGAGCTGCCTCCATAGGCTTTGTTTTATCGTGACCTTTTTTACCCAACGGCTTTTTTGTTCTCCCAACAACTCAATCCGGCATGGCACTCCGATGAAAAGATCGCCTGCTTTCTTTCTTACTTTCTTTCTTTATTTAGTTCTTCCTTATTTTTGTTTCTTTAGTGTGCACACCGTTCGCTGACTCTCGTGGGTGTAGGGTCGCAATGTTTTTTTTTTTTCGGTACACGGACAGCGAATATTGCTTATCCAACGTGCGCTCCTATGCGCCGCTCCATTCAGGTGCCAACCGTCCAGGGACGGGTCAAACAAACCGATCCGTATTGTTTGGCAGCGCGATCCAGGATTGAAGCGTTCGCCTATAACGTCTGTTTTTGTTTCGTCGCTTCCTTAGATTTCCATATACGCTCGACACACCGTCCCCTCCGGTGGGTGTTAGCGGGATTCAAAGAACCTTTGCTGTCTTCATTGTCAGGCACTCGGCGCTTATATATTTCTGAGTCGGCTATTTTCCACATGTCGTTATAAATTGCTCCTTGAGAGCATTCTTCACTTAAGTCGTCCTCGTATGTTGGTCGAACTTGTTTTGAATGGTGGCCAATGTAAAGTAATGTGATGTGTGGTGCGGTCTCATGTGGTGTCTATAGTGTGTGTGTGTGCGTGTGTGTGTGTGCGTGCGTGTGTGTGTGTGTGCGTGCGTGTGTGTGCGTGTGCGTGCGTGCGTGTGTGTGCGTGAGTGTATGTGTGTGTGTGTGCGTGTGTGTGTGTTTGTGTGTGTGTGCGTGTGTGTGTGTGTGTGTGTGCGTGCATGTATGTATGTGTGTGTGTGCGTGTGTGTGTGTGTTTGTGTGTGTGTGTGTGTGTGTGTGTGTAAGTGTGTGTGTGTGCGTGTGTGTGTGTGTGTGTGTGTGCGCGTGTGTGTGTGTGTGTGCGTGTGTGTGTGTGTGCGCGTGTGTGTGTGTGTGTGTGTGTGTGTGTGTGTGTGTGTGTGTGTGTGTGTGTGTGTGTGTGTGTGTGTGTGTGTGTGTGTGTGTGTGTGTGTGTGTGTGTGTGTGTGTGTGATGGAAGGGGGAGAAGCAGCAAATAGCAAAATTTTGACACTTGGTTCTTTTATGCATTTCATGACTGCACGTCACTCATAATTGAAGTTGTGTGTAGTGCTGTGTAGTGTGATGTAATTGGGTGTAATGTATGTGTGTGAGTGCGTAGAAATATCAGTAACAAATATTGAACCTCAAGGCACTTTCTTTATTCTAAGACTACATGTAGAAGTCTATGAAATCGTCAACATGACGATGTCAAGCATATGCGTGGTGTGACGTGCAGTGATCATAAAGACGAGGATAGCACTGTCTGCTCGAAAAGTCACAATGGGTCTAGCTTGCGAATGAGTTCTGCGGCATCGCACAAGATGGCGCGAGGAATGCGAATGGGATAATTACTACCACCCGTTTATAGCTTAAAGTCACGAGAAAATTCACATTGATCTCTCAGAAAGGAAAGCGCTGTGTAGTCCTGGTCCAGGGGCCGAACTTGGGACCAACGCATTTCTGGTGTTGTCGCTGTAGTCATTAATATAACCAGTATGCTAGCAACTAGCAGTATACTTTCTTGGCCCGTGGCAAAGCAACGCTAGAACGACGCAGAAATACAGAACACTGTCGGTGTTTCTCAGGACTAGCCACCTTAGCAAAACATTATGAATTACTGTTTGTGTATATTACATGTATCTTTGTGACTGCCTGTATTATTTAGGTGTATGTGTGGTCATGGTATGTGTGTCACAAAAATCCCCCCAGACCTGGAGTAGCAAGCCCGGCAATAAGCTATGGCGAAGATATCCGGGAACGTCAGTAAAATACTCCTGTCACTTTAGTTGGAATTCCATTCAGTTTCACGGATACTGACCCATTCACTGGATTTCTGATTCGCAGCGTGGCCGGCGGTTTCCGATGGCTGGCCGAGGGCGCCGTTCGACCTGCGGCGCCCCCTCGACACTCCGCCAAAGGGGCAGAAACGGGGGGACAAAACAACGGGGCTGCCTGCCCGTGTGGTTGCTGCTACTGCTGCTGACCCTACACCTCGCCTCGCTTGTCGCCACACAGAGGTACGAACCTTCAAGTGCCGTTCACAGCGGCGACTAGAACTGGTCGCGCCACCAAGTTAAGGCCAAACCCCATAAGTGCGAAAATACTCGCGACAGCGACGAGCGATGGGACGTAGATTTCCTTCGCGCGCACAGTCGCTAGCGCAGGCAAACCCCATTCACGCGACGGCTTCGGCGAGTGAACTCCACCATTGCCTGCATGAGGCCGTCTACTCGTACCAAGATAACCACGTAGTGAGCAGTATGCAATTTAAAAAAAATTCCGCCATATCCACGAAGTGAATGATGATGAGTGGGCGAAGCTCCGGAGGTAAACCTGGTAAACCATGAATCCTCTGTACATTTTGCCCACTCGATTTTATTACATCGCTCCCCCTAGCGTACGTCGCCGCACTAAATCGAACGATTGCCTTCAACCAATGACACGCGCCATATGTGACATCATTCCTATTTATAAGATCTCGCGTCTTTCATCAACTACAAGTACCGCTATCTAGTTTATAACATCTTGCATCTTTTCATCATCAGCTACAAGTACCACCATCTAGTAAACACTACAAGAACTAAACGAGAGGTGGCTACATACAGGAGACGGTACCGCCATCTAGTGAACACTGCAAGAACTAAACTAGAGGTGGCTACATACAGGGGATGGTACCGCCATCTAGTGAACACTGCAAGAACTAAACTAGAGGTGGCTACATACAGGCTACAGGGGACGCACAGCCCACGCCCTAAGGAGCTTCGCCCCTAAAATAAAATCTTTTTTTGTGTAATGAAACGAAAAGTGTTTATTATTGCCTTGCAGCACTTTCTTCTATGTGCACGTGCATAAACATTACGTTATTTCTTCGCTGTGCACGCGTGACTAGGACGGAAAGGAGCAGGAGAGGAGGTGGTGATTTCGCGGCACGCGGAGAAAACCGGCAGTACGTCAGTTATGTACATCCCGTTCCGGAGTTTTCAGCACGGCACTTCCGGGCGATACCGAGCGATCGCGCGCGAACCGAGCGATCGCGCGAAAAATACTACGTCACACGTCGCGCGAACGCCCTGTTTCGTCGCTCATAGCATAGCTCGTCGCTGTCGCGTGTATTTTCGCGTTTATGGGGTTCGGCCTTTAATCTCCAAGCAACTGGTCGCGAATGGCCGCTTTGGTGGCAACGCGACTACTTCAGCTCCGTCACTCGCTGCTCCAATTCTCATTCCCGCGACTGCACTCGCTACAATCAATCAGATGCGCAGGATCGCGGTTTCGGCTTGTTTTGCGGAGCAACAGATTGATTGATTTGTGGGGTTTAACGCCCCAAAACCACCATATGATTATGAGAGACGCCGTAGTGGAGGGCTCCGGAAATTTAGACCACCTGGGGTTCTTTAACGTGCACCCAAATCTGAGCACACGGGCCTACAACATTTCCGCCTCCATCGGAAATGCAGCCGCCGCAGCCGGGATACGAACCTGCGCCCTGCGGGTCAGCAGCCGAGTACCTTAGCCACTAGACCACCGCGGCGGGGCGCGGAGCAACAGCAGTGTCAGCAGACGGCAATGCTGCGTGGCGGTGGGTATAAGTTAAACTCACGGACAAACACCTGCAGCCTTGAGTCGCTTCTTGGTGGCCAGTCGCAAGTGGTCGCGTGACCAGTGCTACGGTCGCAAGTGTGAACAGGCCCTTGAGCAGCCACGTTCGCGAATAGGGACTCACATGACCAGGATTTCGAGACACGTGCACGTAGCGCCATCTCTCGTCAGCTGCAACGGTTGCTTGCCATAACCGTGGCCTCCGCGATCGGCTGCCGCCGGCAGCCGATTGCGGAGGCCACGCCGTAACTGAATGGGAAATGGGCGAAATAGAATCATATCTGACGAAAGAAGCTATCTATCACAAATGAAGCCCGGTTTTGCACAACAGAATCTTACTTGAATAATCTGACAACATCAGGGCGGCACTAGAAATGGCGTGGCTTTCCACAACGTTCCATAGACGGTGCTAAACTGCCCTGAGAAGCCGCACGCTTCGCAGGGCGATACTGCGATTTCACCAATGTGTACTAGGGGGTCTCTTCTACGTATAACCCGGAATAGTTTTCGATATATCACTTTCTTCAAGAGATACAATTTTTCTCACCTATTTCTCATTGTTCGCCCGTTGCGTCAGTACGAATGGCAGGCTGCCATTCCTGAAGCCGAGAAATGGCGGCACGTCCAGATGTGCCCAATTCTTGAAAAGGTCAGCAGATTCAAGTGTGTTCACGCGGTAAGTTCTGGCACTGAATACTGAATGGTCCATAAGCGTGCGCAAGATTCTTCCCTGTCGGGAGGTAGGCAAGTGTCACCGTCCCTTCTCCTGTTGTTTAGGTTTATTGATTGATATGTGGGGTTTAACGTCCCAAAACCACTATATGATTATGAGAGACGCCGTAGTGGAGGGCTCCGGAAATTTAGACCACCTGGGGTTCTTTAACGTGCACCCAAATCTGAGCACACGGGCCTACAACATTTTCGCCTCCATCGGAAATGCAGCCGCCGCAGCCGGGATTCGAACCCGCGCCCTGCGGGTCAGCAGCCGAGTACCTTAGCCACTAGACCACCACGGCGGGGCTGTTGTTTAGGACCGAAAGGTAACAAGCTGCGGTAATGACGCAAAAGAAAAATGAAGCAACGACATGCTTCTGACGTCAGCTTTTTAGGGAAAAAGGCGGGAACTGAGCCATTCTGAGAATGTAATATCCCGTGCCCTCGGTCGTCACTATAGCGAAAAACATGCATGGTTGATGGGACAGGTGCGGTTGAGTTAACGTACGGGCCAGACCAGGGGCGCAGCCGGAAAGTTTTTCGGGGAGAGGGAAAAGGCTGTCTGACCATGCTTTATCCGTGTTCCTGGGTGTGTTTTCTTGGGAATGTGTAGGCCTACATATACGCAAGCGAAATTGAAAAATTGGGCGGAGATCGCACCTCCCTAACCAACCGACACAAACATGTTCGTTAGCTAAGGAGACAGACTCGTTATTTTACAGCGAGCGTGGCGAACCTAAAGGAGTATTAGTGCTGAGACATTTTTCGCGAATTAATAATCCGCGCATCATCCGCTTGTTATTTTTTCACTTGTACATACATTGCATTGCACCTTGAGTGTGCTTTTTCAAATGTGTTACGGTTATTGGGACCAAATTGAACCTCAGAGTCATTTTCCGGCATCGAGAGAAATTTTTCGAAAGAATCGCCAGATCCTGTTAAACATTATGAAATGAAGAACGTGACGCCCGACTTCCTAAAGGTATAGCAAATTGTAAAACACTTTCACAGTTCCAGATGTTTTTACATGCAAATTTTCCGTATGTCGCCTCTTTGTTGCATACACCGCTTTGTTATTAGCTCATTCTTTTATCTTTGTCTTTGTGTAAACATATGTGCTTTTACGTGATTAATCGTGTTACCCCCCTGAAATAATGCCCTCGAGGCGCTACAGGGAATTTTATAAATAAAGAAAATAAAAATCTCTCAGGTGATATAAAAGGCCATTTCTTGTGACTTTTGAAAAAAAAAACGGGAACAGCAGCAGTTTTTTTCTTTTTTAACATCGCAACTGCACTCACGTGTTTATATTTTGCACAAAGCTTTCTTTTTTTTTTTTTGAAAAATGCACGTCTTTGGAAGGAAAGCCAGTGCAAACACTAAATCTGTCATGCTGCTTGCGGCTTTGCCGCAGGAATGGTGGTGCTGTTCGTACTCCCGATGATGTTTTCACCTATCCACGCTGTTTATATTTCAAGAAAGCCTACTCAGTTCAACACACGTTTGTTATGTCCGGCAGTCAGCTCGGAGTAACTAGCAGGCGTCTGTACAATAGCGGCAGCGCTTCCACCCACGAGAACTCGCCATTGATGGTCAATCTCAATTAATAGAGGCCCAAGCAATACCTTCGCGGACGACATTCTACACTGAGCCACCGTACGGAGTGTGTGGCTCCAAACTCCTTCAACCTAAGTCGGCAAACCTTTGTGTCGTTGGAAACTCACACCAGCGACCCAACGTAGCAACGGTATTAGGAAAGCGACGAGGTTTGAACGCATATTGGGAACATCCAGAATAGCCAGCAGTTGTGGAAAGCAATGCTATACTTTATCGTATACCCTCTGCGGGGGCACCACTGTGAGGTAACGCGTAGTAACATAGATCTCATGAAGACGCCGTCACCACGCGCATAGCAAGGAGAAGCGGCAGTTTCTCGTCGTTAACTTGTGCGCCTGTGTCAGTGGAAGGCCAGATACCCAAGCCTCGGCGCTTCAGGAAGAGCACGTTTGGTGATCTCATCATTTTGCCACCACCCCTATTAGGAGTGCCAGTGTAGACTGCAAATAGGGAAAAAAGAAAGTTAGGATAGCTTTCGCGGGAGATGCAATACTAGGGAAACAGCGAAGCTGCTGCGACCTAGGTAGTTGAAGCTGTTACCGTCTTTGCAAGTGTAGGAAACTTTCTCTTCCTTTCTTCCTTCACTTCCTCTTGCTCTCTAATTTCTGTTCGCTGCGTATGTCTTTTACTTTTTGTCTGTTTTTTCTTCCCCTTTTTCTCACTCTCCGTATTTATCGCTTACTTTGTTTTCTACCTCTTTCTATCGCTCTCTATTTTGTTTCGCTCTCCTTATTTGATTCTCTCTCTTCCTCTGCTCATTTCTCTCTCCGTCTTCTGCTCACCCAATTCGCTAAACAAGGGTAAAAGGAATACGTCTGTCGTTTTAAACTTCTTGTCGTATTTAGCGGACGTATTCCTTTTACCTTTGGCCATGAGAATTCCCAACCAGACTAGTTTTCCTTAACACCTTAATTTCCTTTCTCCCTATTTCTTTCTTTCATTTTCAAAACTACAGTTGGCTATTTCTCATTCTTTTCCCCTCCTCCTTCTCTTCACATATGTCCTCCTCACCCTCATTTTCCTTACACACGCTCGTACTGTGCTATACTCCAAAAGGCTATACTATACTCTGCTAGCGTGCCTTGATAACCAAGTGGTTTAGACGCTTGCCTTCAGACCACGGGTATACGCGTGTCTAAATCTCGCCTCGCGAGTAAATTTTTCCTTTTTACGTTGCTTGATTTTTTTTTACTTTCTCTCTCTCCCTATTTCTGCGCTCGCTGTCTCACTTATCAGAGTTATTGCACCCCGCGCAGAAGAAATCGGCGACCGTATTTTGGAAGCAAAGCAGACGATGAAGACAACGATGATGTAGAAAGGGACTCAGAAAGGGCGTGCGTGTTCGTTGGCTGCACGTGACGTCACACCAGATGCGCATGCGTTCTGGAAGTGACGTAATCGCTCGCCGAAAATCTTCCAGTCTATGGATTACACCTCACGCCGTACTTAAACATCGTCGTTATTAAAACAGACACACATGCACGAATGTGGCACCATAGTATTTGAGCCGTAAGAACGAATGGAAAACAACGTGCTTATTACGCACTATTTATAGGTCGCTGTGTAATCGTGACATCGCATAGTTTGGTAGTAGCATCAAGTAATAAATGAAAAGTTAGACGACAGCAAAGTGCCGCACAAGCACTTAAACTCTATTCCACTGCGATTACAAATATAAAGCTATGAGAAACTTCCAATATTAAAAAGAAACATTGTTTACCCCTATTGTGCAGTAACTACCATTTAGCAGCCCCATTGTGGGCAACCACTTTGCAGTACCAATGAACTACCATTAAGCCGCGCAATTGTGCAGTACAAATCTACACAACCATTTTGCAGTACCAATGTGCACCACTATTGTGCGGTAGCACACAACTATTTTGCACTACCAATGTGCACTACCATTCAGCAGCAGCATTGTGTGCAACCATTGTGTAGTAGCAATGCGCACTACAATTGATCAGCAGCATCGGGAACCACCATTTTGCAGTACCAATGTGCACTGCGATGGAGAAGAACTGCTGTGCATCACCATGGTGCATTACCAATGTGCACTAACATTGAGCAGCACTATTGTGTACCACCGTTCTGCATTATCAATGTGCACAACCATTTTGCAGTATCAAAGTGAACTGTCATTGAGTAGCACCATTGTGCACTTCCACTCAGCAGCACCATTATAGATCACTATTTAGCAGTACCATTGAGCAGCACCATTGTTGTGTACCAATATCTAGTACCAATATGCACTAGGACTGAGCGGCACCACTACATCTTTACAACAATTTTCAAATAACACTGTGCACTACGATTTTGTTATTAGGAGAGGCGAATAGGCACGGGCGTCCCGTATCAATTTCACTTTCGTAAAACGACACACGTCTGGGTCACGTGACGATGAGAGTTTGAATCAGCAGCGTAGTAGTACAAGAGATGTGCCAGAGCCGACTTTTCGACATGAGTAGATGTTAGTAGTTTGTCCGCCCACTTTCCAAGTTAATGTGTTCTGGAACGTATACACGGGCTTTTACTCAAAGTAAACTGATTTCCGCATGAGCTTTAGGTTTCCTGCGAATAATCGCCTCATATTTAGCCTAACAGCAACTTCCTCTGTCGTGTGCGATACACGTTGGAATCTTTACCCACAAGGTTGCTCGCCGGAAGAAGGATCACGTTAAGACTAACGTATTCCTTTGTCCGCGCAGCTCTATCGCGGCGGCAGGAGTGTCTCCGCCGTCCGTGAGCGCCCTCTTCCGGCGGCGGCAGCAGGCGCAGCCCATCTTCCACATCGGTGCCGTGGTGAACCCTCCAGATAGCACCAGCTACTTCGCGCAAGCCATAGAGGATGCCGTCTCCGAGCACGGCATCACCCTCTACGCACAGACGGTCCACATGAACTCAAATCCCATACGCATAGCACAGAGCGTCTGCGAAAACCTCATCTCCTCACAGGTACGTATCCTCAAGCTCCATACCAAAGCTTTTCAGCGGTACACCTTTATGACTCACGAATTTCTGCGTGAGTACGCAAAAAAAAAAAAAGAAATGGTAGCTGCAGTCGCAAAGACATGCGGCCTCGAAGGTGCGCTGGTCGCATGCGTATTGACATCGTTTACAAATAAGCATATTTTTTTCTAGACCATGAGCTTATCAGCAATCAGAGGTCCCTGATATGGCAATTGAATCTTTTATCGAAGTGACGAGCCATGCCATGTTGGCGAGTTTCATTATTGCATAGATATGACTGCATAACCGTCGCTGTTGCCTGTACCAACTGAAGCGTGTGCTGCTGAGCATGGCGATGAAGGCTTGATTTCCGGCATGGAAGAACGAAGCAGTTGATAGATAGATAGATAGATAGATAGATAGATAGATAGATAGATAGATAGATAGATAGATAGATAGATAGATAGATAGATAGATAGATAGATAGATAGATAGATAGATAGATAGATAGATAGATAGATAGATAGATAGATAGATAGATAGATAGATAGATAGATAGATAGATAGATAGATAGATAGATAGATAGATAGATAGATAGACAGACAGACAGACAGACAGACAGACAGACAGACAGACAGACAGACAGACAGACAGACAGACAGACAGACAGACAGACAGACAGATAGATAGATAGATAGATAGATAGATAGATAGATAGATAGATAGATAGATAGATAGATAGATAGATAGATAGATAGATAGATAGATAGATAGATAGATAGATAGATAGATAGATAGATAGATAGATAGATAGATAGATAGATAGATAGATAGATAGATAGATAGATAGATAGATAGATAGATAGATAGAAAGTATGCCAGGCATGCAGACATAAAGCTTCACTAGACCCCGATTTTCCAGAGACCAAATGCTTCTCAATTCTTCTGTTCATTCACGTGCGATGTGCCGTTTTTATATGAAAAAAAAAAACAGTGAAAGCTTCTTACGAAAAATAACCGAACTATGCCGCTGCTGCTCAGACCAACTGCTAAGTTAGACAGATATCACAGGTCTTCAAGAGGATGTCTCATTATATGTCGAAGCTTGCTTTTGAAGATGTGCTTGATGTGTAGCGCAGGACGGCTTTTTTTACGATTGGCTTTTATCTCGCATAAAGAGCACGGTCAAGCCAGGTTTAATATCTATGCATTCGTTCTCCAACACTAGCCTTAAATCAAAGCTCCACCCCCATTCTAGGTTTATGCTGCTAATGAGGACCCTAGTGAGATTCCCCTAAGAAAGAGGGCGATTAAGAAGTCACCTAGCCTGCTTTGTCTGTATTTTCTTTACAACAAGATGTTTTTAGCTATGCCCCCGTCTCAACAGTAACAAGTTCCACGCCTCTCAGGAACTGTCGTAGTTAAAACGGTGGCTTGAGAGAGTTGGTTCGCGTTAAACACATATTTACTAGCGCAAAAAGATGGAACATTCAAAGATAGTCTGCACTGTATGTGTCTGTCCCGCACTAAGTGTTTCGCCTTTTTAACGCAGTGGCGTGTAAGAGCTCGTTTCGCAGGAATTCTGGTGCTGGCGTCGGTGCCGGCGTTGACGTCTCTGGCTGAGAAAGAAAAACCACCGTCTTCTCCCTGACCGAAAAATTAAGAAAGATCCAAATAAAATTTAAAAAAATGAAAATTTCAGCTCTCATTGAGGACCGAACCAATGTCGATCACGTGGCAAGCAAATGTTCTACCACACAACCACGTGTCTGCTTGGAAGAACAGTAAATGAAAATGGCAGCATATCCACGGGGTGAATGATGGAGAGTGGGGCGAAGCATCCGTCCGTCCATTCGTTCTTGTTTTCCGTCCGTACATGCGTCCGTCTGTGTGACCGTCCGTGCGTGCGTCTGTTCGTGCGTCCGCATCTCCATCCGTGCGTCCTTCTTTGCGTTCGTCCATGCGTTTGCCCCTGCGTCCGCTCATGCGTCCATCTGTCCGTGCAGCCATCCATGTGTCCGTCTATGCATCTGTCTGTGTGTCCGTTCGTCCATCAAGCCAACACTTCAAATACCACCATCTCGCATCTATTCATCATATATTCCGCATATCGAAGCACCGCCATCCAGCGGACATTCCAAGGACTAAATGAGAAGTGGCACACGCACACTTTCTTACGGCTTGTGCTTCGTGTCTACTTCCCACTTTTAACCACCTCGAGTTCATGGTATATACTAGTTCACTGTATTCGTGGCACTGCGGCCCAACGCTCGCTAAACATTTCTAAAACCGAGAAGGTTACGCCCAGCGAGTATAACGTAGCAATCCTTTCTTGTCAGATAGTTCTCAATGTACATGACAATGGCTGCTAATGGGTAATGAGAGACAGGAAAATTTGGCTTTTAGTTAACGCGCACGCTGTGAATTTTTTATTGTTCCACAACGCAGAGGAGAAATCTCCCACCGGCACCAACTTGCAGGTCAAAACGTAAGACTTGTTTTGCACTACAACGAGGGACAAACAAGTGCCGCTTTAAGAAGCTTCGCCCCTAAAATAACTTCCTCTGCTTGAAATGGAGTGAAAATAAAATTAATGATTCAAAACACACGTTTGATGTATGCAGACATTACAATAAGAAATGTAATATGACAACAATGTTGCACGGTACAAAGGTACAGTGCCATAGGCCGTCAAAACATGTGATTATTATAACGACTACATGGCTTAAAGCAGCCACTCAATACAAACGACATACGAAACACTGCGAGCATTTCCTTGAAACCGGGCGGCTGCATTTTCGATGAAGGCGAAAAGGTTGGAAGCCCATGTGCTTAGATTAAGGCAAACGTTAAAGAACCCCAGGTAATCGATATTTCCGGATCCCTGCCCTACAGCGTCTCTCATAATAATATCGTGGTTTTGGGACGTTAAACAGTTAATTGTTATTAGTATTGCATAGCAAGTTTGAAATAATTTTGAGCACATAGTTACTCCAGATTTGAAGCATGGTATACACTTTACATAGAATGCAGCCATTTTCGAAAGCTTCACTAACAAAAGCCACTTTCATCTTCGTAAAATACATTTTTGTAATCCACAATTTAAACTTCTCGAGAAGCACCGTACAATAAAAAGTACGCACTATGTGGTTGCAAAACGCATTAGGGACAGGATATTCCTATAACATGGAACTCTTTAAAGGTCAATCTTGACGATTCCCATATTTCTGCAATGGTGAATACGTCTCTAGCTGCGTACGCCAATAAAGAGGAGTGACCGTGACTGTAGAGTGATGTACGTGTCAGCCTCAAATCAAGGCGAAGGTTTCGATAGGTACACAAGAAACAAATAAGGGAAACGAGTTCGTGTACACATTACTTTATTCAATGCAGCTCAAAGCACACATTCCCTAGGCTGACGTGTAACATAGTTCACTTATACAAGTCTTCCGTGAGAGACCACTGAGAGTGATGCAGTTCCACCAATGAGCTTTAGGCGCTTATTTGCCGTCCATTTGATTCGCAGGTATTTGCTGTCGTGATCAGTCACCCGGTGTCCGGCGAACTGTCTCCCGCCGCCGTGTCGTACACGTGCGGCTTCTACAACGTACCTGTCATCGGCATCAGCTCCAGGCACAGCTCCCTCTCCGACAAAGTGAGTGAGTGAGTGAATTTCGCATCACTGACCTTTCGCAAATGGTCAGTGTGGTCACACTGGGGTAAAATGAGGCAGCAATCGTGTACAGTGACTATGGAACCCTCATTCACTTGCCTATTGTTCTTGAAGTTCTCAGAGGATCGCCACACTGAAACACCTTATTTCACTCGCATCTCGATTGAGATGTGAGAAACGTCATGTACTAGTTTCTTCTTGCTGGCTATACACGCAAATCTACTTCACTTCCTATTCAAGTTCCGCCTGTAAATGTACAAGTTATGTCAGTATTGAGTGTCATACGAAACCTCAATGATATTGTCACAGGGCCATAACGTGGCTGCAGTCAGGAGGCTGGATGGTCAGATAAAGCTGTTTATTTGGGTGAACCTGTGCCCGGTAAACGGAAAGTCAGATTCAGATTACAGCAGGTTGCTTGCACTGATAGCGGCGAGCGGTGCGTAGGTCATCGATTGACTGCCAAGCGGCGAAACGTGTAGGATTATACACTTGCCATCGAATATTCTATAGCGTTATCGCTAGCAGCCACGTAGGTTCCAGAATAATCTGTGATGTTCCCGAAGTGGACGTAATCTTAACAAAATCATCTACTGCGGTCCCGAAGCTTCTCAAACGTGCATATGGTAGGCGCTGTTTGCACTGGGAACTACTGACAGCGGAACGGGGTGATAACAAAACTTGAGGAGGAAATACGGCAATATGTGGGTGTCGATAGCGCAAGAGCTAGTTTCGACCTTTGAGTGCGCAATATGTACACCTGTAATAATCTTCGCCTGTCTCCACAAGATTCACACAACTCTACTTTTTCGTCGTCCTCCCTTTGGATTCCAGAACCTGCACAGGACGTTCCTTCGCACGGTGCCCCCGTATTCTCAACAGGCCGACGTATGGGTAGAGCTCTTGCAGTTCCTCAAGTACCGCTGCGTGGTCTTCATCCACAGCTCGGACAACGACGGCCGTGCTACGCTGGGACGATTCCAAAACAAAGCCGAGCCTCAGGGCATCAAGGTATACGCACGGCGTAGGTTCAAACGAAGAAGGGTTGACAGGCGGGCTAGTTGGTACAAATTCATAATGAAATAATTGGATGCGCAAACCAACGGGACACAAGAGTCCCGTTAGTTTGCGCATCCAATTATTTCATTATGAATAGGTTGAAACTCTCACTACTAAACAGCTTCTCAAAGATAAGGGGAACCGAAGTAAGGGGATTCAGACACGATGAGCAACGTTTCACATGCTGGGCCTACCCTTGTCAAGGGCACATTGACATCTTAGGAGTGTTAGTGTCAAGAGGCGTGGTAATTGACGTCAGGCCCGTAAATCCAATGTCAGTACACGTTATCTGCTTTTTCAGCTAATAACAGCTTCTGATAGCAACTTCACGTGAAGATAACAAAATTACAAGGCTTCTTTGTAGAAGATAGATCCACCTATAACGTCAGCCGGCCTAACAGAGGTGCTCTAGCTATTTCTGTTTATACAACTTCGATAAAGCATTGAGTGATTGATATGTGGGATTTAACGTCACAAAACCTCCTAATGATTATCAGAGGCACCGTAGTGGAGGTCTCAGAAAATTTCGACCATCTGGGTTTCTTTAACGTGCACCAAAATCTGAGCGCACGGGCCTACAGCATTTTCGCCTCCGTCGAAACCGCAGTCGCCGCAGTCGGGATTCGATCACGCGACCTGCTGGTCAGCAGCCGGGTACCTTAGCCACCAGACTACCGCGGCTTCAATAAAGCATTGTTCGTTGATCTATACGCTTTTACATTTACTTTAGATCACCAGTAAAACTGGCCATAAATAACACCAGAGAGCCTGTGATCTATGCAGCTCAGATTTGTTTTTCGGCACATTCGAACAAGCACGCTCGGTGAACATCTTTTCGCAAGCATCTATCCTTTTTTTTTAATAGGGTGTTTTTACTAGCGCTAAAGATTGCACCCGGAAGTCCTTTCCACGTTAAAGTATTCCATGGTTGAATTACAAATTGCTTCATTCTAGTTTAGGCTATTTGAAAAAGCAGCCATTCCTGGCAATGTCGTACTTTGTAAGGGTGTACAGACTTCGTTACGAATATTCGAAGCAATCAAATGGACTGATAGCATAGTGACATCTCTTTTCCCGTATGGCAATAGAATTCATATGGATACGCCAGCTGTTTGTGATAACTTCATTTCCTTCCCGTTCTATTCGTCTTAGCTCGAACGAGTCATCGAATACGAACCAGGCATTACCGACATAACGCAAGAGCTGGAAGAAACAAAGGAACTTCACTGCCGGGTGTTTGTACTCTACGCAACGTGAGTTTCCCATAAGCTGGCTTCAGTATATTTAATAGCCATTCATTATTCAGACATTCACTAACTAAAATGAGGATTGGTAATTTCCCATGACCGAGACGATCAAACTAATTACCTAGGCTACACCGCTCAATGGGGTTTAGCTGCTGGCTTTCAAGGCTAAGCAAAACAAATTTGCCAGAGGCTTTCAGGAATATTTAGTTTGTCCGGTTTCAAAAGATGATTATCGGTAATGAACAATACCCAGCAGCAATATTTGTTTATTAATTATTGGAAAACTTTATTAAAAATGCACTCGGTGAAAAAACAAACGAAACGATTGGTAGTGAAAGACATAATTGAAGTTTTTGAAGGCATTATTCATTTGGATATCTCTAGTTTTTTTTTCTAATTTGCAAATTAATCCTCACTCTATAACTGTTCTAAATGTGTATTTTATGAGAAGATAGCTTTCAATCGGCTTTCCCAGCGTAATTATCAAGTTATCTAATGACTTAATGCAACAGACCAGCTAACACATGTATAGTGGCCACCAATCACTCGCGTCATGAAAAGTAGAAAGAAAAGACATCAGATAAAGGATGAAAGACCCTTTAGATAAAACGTTTATTTCGCGTCCATATTATGTCACTCACAGAGTACAGAGAGTTACCCAATAACTAAGGTTTCACGGTTAAAGATTGAATATAAGTCACTGGTGAAGGCTATGTTGGTGTTTCATTCTGAGCGCTATTGGCTAAATGACTTTGGCGTCCGTACTGAAAGCTACTGAAATATTTTGTTGCTTCGTTTTCGACATTGAAAAACACAGTCAGTGCTTGGCGTATTTGAACGCGTGCTACCCTAAACACGTTGTGTATTTAAACACATGAACTTTCAAATATGTCACTATCAACAATCGCAACACACTACGAAGTTACAAAATCCAAGTGTCTTAACCGGCCACGATAGACGCATAATAATGAAACGTAATTTAAATGTACTTGCGTTTCAATACAGATTATGACGAAACTCTACTAATACAAAGCTGTTCGAAGGTCTTTGCACAATTTGTCTCATAACTGCATAGCGGTATCAAAAAATTCAACCTGTATTTAGGTTCGAATAAGCAATGGGCTGCAGCAGAATTACAGCTTGACAAACCTCCAAGGCTTACACAATTGTACAGCGATTCGTAGTCAAGGCATAAAGCCAGGATGACTGAACAATTTCGATATCGCATGAAGTCCTGCGATTTGTAAAATAACAAAAGAAATTATTATGGAATTATGTCTCGGCAAACAAAGGGTGATTTTGTCGCGTATGGCCTAGTAAGGGTTTTTTTTTTTTTGAAAGGCGCGTGGTTCTCAGAAAATGATGGAAAAGTCGTATGATAACTCTTGTAATTAATAATGCCAAAAACACTAACTGAATAATACTCCTGAGGAACTTAGAACTCGCAAAGTTTTAAAAGCAGTAAATTAGCTTCAGTAAAAAGCTTCACGTTGATAAACCTGCAATACGTTTTGACGTTTACAAATCCAGAAGTACCCCAAACTTTTTTTCTGCGCAGTGAACTGCGCGAGCCCTGACAGCTTACCAAACAAATGCCTCCATTTCTGTTCCAGTGCAGAAGATGCGACGGGAATATATTCCGAAGTGGCCTTTTTGAATATGACAAGTCCCGGCTATGTCTGGATTGTGTCTGAACAAGCCCTCAGAGCACCGAATGTGCCCGATGGTGAGATTCTTCCAGAACACTCGTAAATTATTCGACCAAACAATAATGAAATTCCTCAAGACAGGGACAAAAGTCATTTGCAATAGTCACTGAAGGGCACTTCTGATGTAGCTATATTCTTGCCACTGGCACGGGGGGATTAAACAAAATTGAAAAGAGTAAAAGTGGACACACGGGAAGATTAGTAGAATATGTAAAACAGAGGGTCACCAAAACAAGAAATGTAACTGACATTGATGGCGGTGGTTACGTTGATACACAATTTTGGTAACGTAACCCTTGCCGTAACGCAATGTAACGTAACCCTTGCCACTTAAATATATTTCTTGTATTGCATTGCCATCACGTGATTATTTTATACGCTTTTTGCACTCATGTATTTGCTTTCTTTGGTTTTTTTTTTATTTTGTGATGCTCTCCTTACTCAATGCTCTCCATGGGGCCAGTAAGGTACTTTTAAATAAATAAATAAATCCATTTTTACGACGAATGTTGATTCTCAAACACGCCGAGCAAGCAAGCGCCACTGTGTCCCAAGAGCCCTCATTTGTAGTTGGCGAGGTTTTCTAATTTAACATAGCACGCACTCTCATAGTTTAAACGGTATGGGAATAGAACAGGTGGAGTGGAGGAAGCCGAAAACGCGAAAAAAAAGTTGCTGTGCATACATCACAAGAGGTTCACAAGTGCGGGTAAGGCGAAGATCACGGATAGATTATCGAGCGTAATTATTTCTGTTGCTTGCGCATACACTTTTCACTCCGTCATACAGCAGGATTTCAGCTATATTAATGACTCTGCCCGTCAAGCTAATTGTATATTTTAGTTTAACATGACCTTTCAGCATGTACACATATAAAGTATTGTGCCCCCGAGCATCTTCCATCAATTTTGTGCACCAAGGGGTCTCGCCCGCGACGATGTTGATTATAACTTATGACCAAATTTAACCGCTATGTATACTCAAACAACGAGCTCAGTTTCATCCTCATCATTATCGTCATCAGGAACAGTCTACCTTACGTCAATAGCCCGATCAAGGGATCATCCAGAGATCTTGAACTCGCTGTGCCCTGATCCATTTTATGCCTCTAAAATTCTGTCTGGCCACTCCACCCAGCTGTGCACTAATCTGAGCCACCATTCTTATGTGTTGGTGTTGATTCCGACGTTCGCACGGACCATTTACATATTGTTTTTATTACGTGACCTGCCAGAGTTCATTTTTGTTTCCCTTCAAGTCTGCAAGGATAACCTCGTTGGATGTCCTTGTTTGTGCTCTCAACCACCCTGTTGCCCTCTTCACTCGTACAGTTACGCCTATCACTCCTCGTTTAATTGCGCGCTAGACAATCCTTAGATTCTTCTCGTGTTTCGTTGTCATTCACCAGCTTTCTGCCCCACTCGTCGTGTTCGTTTAGAAAAAGTGGCGAACAATTTCAAGTACTTGGTACTCTGCTATTGAAGAGCATCAAGCTTTCCCGTGTTCCTCACGCCTGATGAGGCCACGTGTCAGCAAAAATTACGCCGTGACACGTGGCCACGTTCACGACATCGAACGTCGCTGTGACTGCCTCCCGTGAGGGCAGGACCAATACAAACCCGAAAGCATGGTTAGCACTGCATGTTTAGAAAAAAAATGGCAGCATATCCACGGAGTGAATGATGGAGAGTGGAGCGAAGCATTTGTCCGTCCATTCGTTCTTGCTTCCGTCCATCCATGCGTGCGTCTGTGTGGCCGCCCGTGCGTCCATCCGCCCGTCCGTGCGTGCGTCTGTTCGTGCGTCCGCACGTTCATCTGTGCGTCCGTCCCTGCTTTCGTCTATGCATCCGCTCCTGCGTCCGTCCATGCGTTCATCCGTCCGTGCAGCCATCCGTGCGTCCGTCCATGCATCTGTCTGTGTGTCCGTTCGTCCACCTATTCAACACTCCAAGTACCACCATCTCGCATCTTTTCATCATATATTCCTCATATAGAAGCACCGTCATCCAGCGGATATTCCAAGGACTGAACAAGAGGAGGCACACGCACACTTTCTTACGACTTGCGCTTCGTGTCTACTTCCCACCTTTAACCACCTCGAGTTCATAATATATACTAGTTCGCTGTATTCATGGCACTGCGGCCCAACGCTCGATAAACCTTTCTAAAACCAAGGAGGTTACGCCCAGCGAGTATAACGTAGCAACCCCTTTCTTGTCAGATAGCACTCAATGTACATACCAATGGCTTCTAAGGGGGATTGAGAGACAGGAGAATTCGGCTTTTAGTTAACACGCACGCTGCGAATTTTTTATTGTTCAACAACGCACAGAAGAAATCTCCCACCGGCACCACCTTGGAGGTCAAAATGGAAGACTGGTTACACACTACTACTACGACTACGAGGGATGAACGAGTGCCGCTATAAGGAGCTTCGCCCCTAAAAGAAGCTAACGATTTAGAGCACTAGGTGCTCTACTATGGGAGAGCTGTGTGCTAATAACTGGCAACATACAGAAAAGTTGCACTTTCTGGTGAATAAAACGGATAAGTTACCGATAATTAGTTGAGAATGGCGGCCGTATGTGCAACACGCTATCCCTTTTATTTTGCAAATTTAGTTTGCGTGAATACGTTCTCCAGTTAATGTTCATCCTAGAGGTGCATATTTTTCAACTGATTCAATAGTCTTCTTATTGACATTTTTTGTAGCAGGTACGTCAAGAGTTATCCTTGTTTCTGCATGTCCGTTCTGTGTGAAATCTGAGGAACCGCTTCCACATTTCAATTCTTGAACCATTTTTTTGCAATTAATCAGTGTCACTGCTGAGACATAGGTGTCAACTATAGATTTTAAATTGTTGTAATATTCTTTGTTATTTGTCTTTTCCGGTTTCGGCAAATCTAGACGTGTAACTTTATTACTGGCTAATGCTATTTGGAAGCACTAAATTATATTGGCTGTTTATGACAATTATTGGAGGTAGTGGTTGGTTGATTGTCTGATATAACCCTTGCCCCTGCAGTGAGCTCTGTACTGTGCTTACTGTGAATAAAGTACCCTCACTCTTACAATGATAGCATTAGCCATCCGCTGCTATCACAGCAACATACCCTTACCTTAATCACGTATATTCAAATGACTGAGTTGTTTACATCTTTTATCTGTTTCAGGAGTGCTGGGGTTAGAGCTAGTGAACGCATCAGACGAGAGAGCCCACATACGTGACAGTGTGCAGGTGATAGCCCTAGCCCTGAAAGAACTGCAGAAGGACCCCAACATGACTCAGCCCAACATAAGCTGCAGCATGCTTGGAAACTCCTGGGAGTCTGGACTCAAGCTTGTGAGGTCTGCACACTTTCGCTTTTTAGTAGACTACGCCGGTTCACTTAATCTTAGCTCTTAGTCGTAACCCTTCCATGTGTTACCATAAAAATATAATTAGGAAAACAATGCCCAACCTTACATGGCAGAGATGTCAGTCAAGGCAGTCACTAGGTGACCATTACTCCACTTGCTTGATACCATGTGTTCATGTCAAATCGGTTCTTTATATTTGGGTTGATATGAATGAATGAATGAATGAATGAATGAATGAATAGACTTTATTTAAAGTCCGGCAGTTTTACTGAGTGAGGTGGGGGAAGAGGGGATTAACCCCTGTCCCTTCCCACTCTCCGTTGATTATGATGGCAGTGCCTCAGGTGACCGCTCAAAGTCCTTGCACCCGGGCGACATCTTCAGCTTGCCGGACGGCCCAAAGCTGGTCGGCCAGCTCGTCGCTGAATGCCTTAATTCAAAAACCATTAAAAATTGGAAAGAGATTGTCCGAAACAAACACAACAATATTCTGATGGAGCCACACATTTAGAAAGTAGCATCATTTGTCGATCGCTACAGGGTCTATATATTCTTCTAGAAGCTTAATCGACTGTTTCTACCTGATTCGTCAAGGGCTAATTATACTAGACCATAACGAGCTCAGTGAATGAGAGTCGTATTGGTAGTGACGAGCCCCGTCCAATGTTGAACGAAGAAATTCCTTCTCTGGTGGCGGCCCACTTCTAAAAGCTGAATCCTGGTGCTCATACATTTAAGTTGTTTAAGGAGGGCATTCCTCCATTACCGTATCGGACATTCTGCGAAGTGACACAATGCGTTGCCTAGATCCACTGAGACTGTGTGAGACGCTGATCAGCTGTGTCGTTCGTCTCAGTTTATCTGGGTGTGGGAAGAGCTCCGCACAATCTTCAACGAGTACTTTCCTTTGCTTGAAGTGGCCCACTTCTGAAAGCTGAATCATAGTGCTTATATATCTTAGTTTTTTTAATAAGAACGTTCTCCTATTACCATCTTGAATCCTTGGTAACTGAGATTGTCAGAGACTGATCAACTGTGCCATTCATCTCAGCTGCTCTATGGATCGAATCACTTTACTTAGCAGCCCCCCGCGGAAGCACTACTAAACGAATACCTTGCATCGACAGCTTGCTCAAGAAACAGAAGCTGCTTCGCGGGGAGACAGGACGCGTTCGATTCGACGACAAGGGTGACCGACTCGACAGCGACTACGACATTCTCAACGTGGTGCGTGGAAGCCACGTGCCAGTAGGCCAGTACGTCTTCTCCAAGGTGAGTCCAGGGTTGCTACACCGAGACAGTAGGTCAGTACGTCTTCTCCAAGGTGAGTCCAGGGTCGCTACACCGAGACGTCGAGTGACATTAGGCTCTTTATATGTACACCGAAGAGATAAACGATTTCTGGCGTATTAGTGGAGCATCGTTTCGCAATCCCGAAAGCATTTCTCTTACACGACGCTTGGTGAACGAGAGCGCGCTAACAGAAAAATACGGGTGGAGACGCGTCTTGGAGATTCCCCCACCAAACGCCACGACGTCATAGATTTTGAAGGTGTCTACTGGGTTCTACATAGCGTCTGAACAACAAAAATGAAATACATTGTCATCTGT
The DNA here is from genome assembly GCF_043290135.1 of Rhipicephalus microplus. Taxonomy (NCBI): domain Eukaryota; kingdom Metazoa; phylum Arthropoda; class Arachnida; order Ixodida; family Ixodidae; genus Rhipicephalus; species Rhipicephalus microplus. The sequence continues at coordinate 28,590,774 of NC_134707.1, forward strand.
GAGTGCCATAAATCAAGCATATGAAGTTCCAGACAATTTCATCCAGCCAATTTCGCGGAAATACGAAAAAATACATTTTGAAAATTTTCGCGTAACGCACAAGATACGGCTCAAGTTTTAAACTTCAACTATATTTTTTTTCGCTACTAATGAACTTATGATAGCAAAACATATGGCATTAGAGTTTACAAAGTGCAGTTTTCCAATAGAAAAAAGTCTTTGTTTTTCTTTAGTGTTGCTTTAAGGTGGTACAACGCTCAGCAGGAATAACGGACACTGCTGATAATACGAGAACGAGCGCTTGCAATAAGGCAGTGCAGCGCGAAGCAAGACGAAGGGTCACGGTTAACAAGTGGACACACGATTATAGTTACCCCTTCGTCCTGCCTGGCTGTCTGCGCCGGCCTAACAATATTAACATTCAGTTATCTCATACCACAATTCTGATGAATACCCAGTGGTCAGAATCGCTTGCAGTGACACATACACAAATAGTCTGCACCAAATGTCTTGAAGGTGTACAGGAATTCTCTTTACCAAATCTTACAGGCTCCATATATGTGTGGGAAATAGCATATTTCCACTCCATTTGGTAGATGACGTGTAAATGGCTCAAAGATGCCGCGTGCTCGCTTAGCAAGAGTTGATTCAGAAAAAAGCAGCGACAAATGCAGGCTTGTCAGAAGTAAGTTTGCCCGGCTGCATGTCTTATGATGTGCTCACTGTGTTAAGGGAAAGGTGTACCCGCAGTTACAACGCGGACCGATGCCCCTATAAACGCACTGGTGTACAAGGAAACTAATCTCCATTCTCTCGTTAAATACCCACTGAAACGAAACATTATCTCGACTGAATCGAGTAAATACGATCGCTGGATATTATTATAGCGTCGTACATGCTTTCTTAATGGCGATCAGAGCCGATGTGGATCTGTTTTTCAACACTGGTGTAAAACTTTTTTTGTGTGATCGGTCCTGATCCGGATCACGTTTTTTTTTTTATCTATGATTGGCTTCGATACAAAACTTGCAGAATGAAGCCAATCCCTGTCGCGTAAATTTGATAAGCACCGGGTTTAGCCGCAATCACCAGTGCAGCGAGTGTCCCCGCTATTAATGGCTATTAGCCATGGCTGCTGCTACATGGTCCACAGTAACCTTGATCAAGTAGTTGGCACACACATAAGCTGAATTGTGATGCACGAGCCTGAGTGCGATTGTTCTGATTCCGATCGAGCTTGATCATGATTAAAGATATGGACGCAACAGAACCGGACCGATCTCAGTCAAGATCGGCCCTGATGCAGATCTGGATCTGTAGTTCCATCCGGATTGCGATCAAAGGTGTCCGTGTAACACTGGTATCGCACTGAAGCCAGTTTGCAAGGCTACTAATCTGCTAATGGCAGGCTTTCGTTTTCTTTTTTTTTTTTCAATGTCTGCCCTAACACCCTTAGGCGTCATACATCTTTCATTAAAAAGTACACGTGTAAAGTAGCCTCGTGTATAAAGTCAAGTAATGAGTGGTGTTGTCATCCGGGAATCGAGCAGTCAAGGTCGGGTGGTCGACCAGTCCCGAGATATGTTGCATGGAGGTGACGACGATGACTTTAACCGTAGAACTGCGAAAGTCCCCAACATCAGTGTGCGGCGTTGACATTTCGAATCGGGGCGTCGCAAAATGAGCATTACCAACGTCTCTAAAGTGCTAATCGGAGACACCTATACACTAAAATCATCGTCATCTTTTCATGCATTCAAACGTGATCTTAAAAACTTCATCTTGCATAACTAGGTTGACAACGATGATTACTTAACGATTCTTATGTATCCGGGCATGAAATCGGAAAGACTTTGCAAATTTAGGTTATTGCTTTATGGCATGATTATGTTTTACTTGTATAACTTATTACTATTGTTCTTGTGTCGCATTCTGACTGCCTTTTTTGTTTACTTGATGTTATTTTATGTAAGTTCACTGTTTACTTTTCACATGTGTTGCGTATTTTACGTGCTCTTATAATTAATAATTTTATTGTTATTGTTAGCCGAGGGTCCTACTGCAGTCGCTTGACTTTGGGACCCTCGTCTGCATACTACATTCTACGAATTTTGTATTTTGAATGAATGAATAAACTGAACTGAACTGAACTGACACACGCAGTGGTCCATGAGCATGGAGCTCGAACTGGAGCTGGAGAAGGTGGTCTGGCCCGGGCGGCAGACGGAGACGCCGCTGGGCTACGTGATCCCCAAGCACCTGCGCGTCGCCACCATCGCCGAGAGGCCCTTTGTGTGGGTGAGGCCTGTCGCGGACGAGTCTCAGTGCCTGCCATCCGAGATACTCTGTCCATGGACCAACAGCACAGACGGTACGAATGCACCCGCCTGCCTTTCGAGTATTCGCGTACCAGTGCACGTTCTTGGTGACGTTCGGTGTATTTTTCTCGCGTGCACGTGTGGTTGACTACTGCATTGTTTGAATTTTGACGTTTGTATTTCTTCTACGATTGCGCGCTGTATCGCGCTCAGTCTTCCGTGTGGTTTTAACAAGGCGCACCATCACCAGGGCTCTGAGGGCTGTTCATAGGCACTCATCCAAATAAAAAAAATTAACAATCGAATTTCAATTACCTCAGGGCGTGTACATGGTGATGTATGTATGTAATAAGCAGGGGCGAATACAGCCACCCATTTTAGGGGGGGGGGGGGGGGGGTAACTTCAATTAACACCTGACAGGCGGGCATGGTCATTATTTTCTGTTTTTTCTAGCACAAAAACACTGTAATGTCATAAATACTGTTTATGTGTGCTCACAGTGGTTTCACTCATTTCTCCTAACCGGTGATAGCAGGTGAATGGCAAGCACTGAATAGAGGGGCAGGGGGTGCTGACAGACTTTGGGGGGGGGGGGGAGCGATCGCCCCTACCGCACCCCTCTTCCCCTCTATATCCGCCACTGGTAATAAGATGGGGAGGCTGAACGTCCTGCAACCACGAATTGATTATGAGAGACGCCGTAGTGAAGTGCTCCGAAAATTTCGGCTATCTGCGGTTCGTTCTTTTACGTACACTTAAATCTAAGTGCAAGCGCATCAAGCATTTTCGCCCTCATCTAAAATGCGGCCGCAATTTGATCCGGCCACCTGCTGGTCAGCAGTCGAGCACCATTACCACTATATCACTGCGGTGGGTGGTGTATGTATGTATGTATGTATGTATGTATGTATGTATGTATGTATGTATGTATGTATGTATGTATGTATGTATGTATGTATGTATGTATGTATGTATGTATGTATGTATGTATGTATGTATGTATGCATGTATGTATGTATGTGTGTGTATGTATGTACGTATGTATGTGTATGTATGTATGTATGTATGTATGTATGTATGTATGTATGTATGTTTGTATGTATGTATGTATGTATGTATGTATGTATGTATGTATGTATGTATGTATGTAATTTCTGCGGGAAGAAACAAATGAGTTCAACTCAACATGGGAAGAGCAAGGCGTTAATAGATAACTGGCACATTGCACATGCCCATCGCAGTTAGCGCGCGTCTCTTTACGCATATAAGCATTGTTGGTGGCAATTCGTGCTCCTTCTTCGTGTTTTGTTTTTTAAGCGCGTAGCACTTCTATAGTGGCGGGGCCGTCGTACGCAGTCGTGTACTGTGTTGTACTGTTGTGGTCGCCTGTTGTTGTAACGCTTCGTGTGTAGCACATTCACCGTGCGCTCATGCCAATGAAGAGTGCTTCCTCTCGTTCTTCTAGCCCCTTGATGATGATCATTTATCATCGTCGGCAAGAAAAACAACGAGGGCACTTGGCGTAACGCATGAAAAAACAAGTAAAAATGACGAGGACGAAAGCGGTAAATAGAAATAGAGAGAAAGAGAAAATGGGAATAATAGTGAATAGGGAATTGGGAATGGGAATTGGAAATGAGCAAAAGAGAAATAGAGACATAGTAAGCAATGATTAGAAATAAATAGAAAAAAAAACAACAAGAAAGTGAGAATGACAAAAAGGAAAGACAAAAGAGGAAAACTGAAGAGAAACAATGAAGGGAGCACAGCTCCACACATCCCTTACAAAAAGGAATGTAGACTAGCTATAGACAATTTAGGTATAGGTCTAGAAAATCTATAGACTGTCTAAATATGGATATTTAAGGGATCCTACAGGCTTGGCAACACTGAAGTGCGAAGCTACCCTAATTTGTTTCCTGTAAGTCGGTTGACAGAAGTACATCATAGTGCAAACTTGTTACACGCTTTGTGTCGTTTAGCTTCAAAGCGTTCGATTATACACGTGGGCAGGACAACCACTGCTCATTAAGGGAAACCGGCTGCAGTCCCAGATAAGGCATATCCCCAAAGAGGAGACAGAAATTTAGATGGGAAGATGAGGGAGTTCACGGATAAAGTGGCTGCAGCAAGTGCAGAAACCAGTGACTGGCGGAACGTGGGAGAGGCCTTTGTTCTGCTGTTGGTGTAGTCAGGCTGATTATTATTATTATTATTATTATTATTATTATTATTATTATTATTATTATTATTATTATTATTATTATTATTATTATTATTATTATTATTATTATTATTATTATTATTATTATTATTATTATTATTATTATTATTATTATTATTATTATTATTATTATTATACACGTGTTCGTCATAAGATCAAGGAAAAATCCCCACATCTCCACCAAGCGAATCGTGACGAGTTGGCGAGGCTATAGGTCCTGAGGTCCTTAATGTCTACGTTGAAGTCGCCGACACGTATAAAGGGCTTGTGCTTGGGGCTGCTCTATATTGTTCTCTCACAATAACGATGTATCTTAGTTTATCGTTATCATTTTTGGGTCACATATGTTACCCTAGCTTTGCCTCATATAATGTAAATTGAGTGAAGTAAAGCGAAATATAGAGTCGACGAAAAAGCTAGGTCCTAAGGTCCTTGATGTCTACGTTGAAGTCACCGACAATCATAAAGGGTTTTTGCTTGGAGCTGCTCTATATTGTTCTCTCTCAATTATGATATATCTTAGTTTATCGTTAATCCTTTTTTGGAAGGGAGAAGTCACATATGTTACCCTAGCTTTGCCACATATAATGTATATTGAGTGAAATAAAGCGACAAAGAGAGCCGACGAAAAAGCTAGGTCCTAAGGTTCATATTGTCATCGTTCAAGGAGCCGAGTGGTATAAAATGTTTGTGCTTGTAGGTGTCTTACATTGTTTTGCCGCAAATACGATTGATATTAGTCTGATGTTAAACCTGCGTTTGGGTCTCCCACTACTGTACGCTTCCCGAACGTTACCCCATTAATGTAGCCGTAACTTACGGACATCGGACAAGCCTCACCATCAGGTGCTTCGCCCCTAAAAGGCGGCGCTGACTCTTCTGCTAACACCGATGTTTCGTACCGAACAAGCGGAAAAGGAAACACCTTATGCTCGGCGCACAGCGCCAATGGCGACGTCGGTTACGCAAGAGGCCAAACAACGCTAAATCTGCTTCCCCGTCAGATAAAGGAAAATATAAATAGAAGTCAAATAAAATGCTTCCGAGTCTTCACCACCTGAGGGCCTCAGGGAGTACAAACACAATCAAGATGGCAAGAAAGAGAGGGCCTCCGAAAGAGTAATACACGAAGAAAACAATAACGACCTGTCAGGAGCAATAACACAATAAACGTTGCGCCAAAGATGCGAAACAAAAATGGCCCAGGTAAACCAATGCCGAGCGCTCGTAAGGCTGAGAAAGAAAAAAAGGAAAGGCATCCCATCAGTGGAAAGCTGTGGCCAGATTGATCACATCTCTTTTTCGTCTTTTCTTTTTTTTTTTTTTTGCTGCGGTTTCACCTGTGCCTTTTACCTCGTCTCACTTTGCGCGCAGAGCGGCGACTATTGGCGTCAGAGCCGTTGTCTGCCCAAATTAATTCCCCCTATTCTTCGCCCCGCTCCATTCATTACTGAGAGACCTTTTTTTTTTCTTTGTATCTGGTTGGATCTACGAAGTAGCAAAGCTGGGATATCTATCCACATGTTGGTGCACGGCCTTTGTGCTTCTTTCAGTGTGATTTTATCTCGTCAAGTTTCTTTTTTTAAGCATCACGTTGTTCTTCCATTTCTTTTTTTTTCTCTCGTTATACACGTTTGATTATTCAGCCACTCACCACTTAGCGCCACTTTCAGCCTTTAGTCTTTTTTACTTCCTCTCGCCACGCTGCGGCATCGGTCCTGATTTGAGAAGCGATGGATCATTTTATCGCCTAGAATAGAGTGCTCGAGAAAAGTAATGGTTTTCTGCCTCTTCTAGCGCTAGATAAAAGGTACGTCGTGACCTTTTTTTTTTTTTGTCACAAAACAAAGAAAGAAACAAGCAGGAAACTTCGTAGAAGAACCTAAAACTGAGCAACCAACCACAACCTTATAATTTCTTTTGGAATACTTTGTGCTTACTTTTCGCGAAACCTATCATTAGCTTCGTCTTTATACTCCTATTTTTATCAACATGTGTGGGCGCTCAAAGCACGAGCTATGACATCATTAAAATATTCGTTCGTGATGCGTTTGGTTCTTTCTTTTTTATATGTTTCTTTGTGTCCATTGCCTAGCGATTGCTGTCCATTCAACGGGCAAGCCAAGTTTTGTAGTACAAAGACTTCCCTAATACAATCCGTACAAAGAAAATTGCCACGGTCTCACCCATTGGGAAAGCTGTGGTTATCCTGTGTTTTTCTTATGATCTTGTGCAAATTTCTGTGACACTTTGTCTCTCTCTCTCTCTCTCTCTCTGAGTGCGTGCGTGTGCGTGTGTGTGTGTGTGCGTGTGTGTGTGTGTGTGTGCGTGCGTGCGTGCGTGCGTGTGTGTGCGTGTGTGTGCGTGTGCGCGTGTGTGTGTGTGCGTGCGCGCATGCGTGTGTGTGTGTGTGTGTGTGCGTGCGTGCGTGTGTGTGTGCGTGCGCGCATGCGTGTGTGTGTGCGTGCGTGCGTGCGTGCGTGTGTGCGTGCGTGCGTGTGTGTGTGTGTGTGTGTGTGTGTGTGTGTGTGTGTGTGTGTGTGTGTGTGTGTGTGTGTGTGTGTGTGTGTGTGTGTGTGTGTGTGTTTCACTGGAAAGGACGAATGGCAGGCCCTGCTTAAGCCAATTCAAGCACCAATTGTGCTAGAGCCACCCACTCCTCTTTCGCTGTCCTGCTCGGCACTTCCTTCCAGCTGGGCGCCATTAGCACCTTTAACACCAGATTTCACTGTGTCCTTTACTGTCTCTTTTACCCGCAAACAACATTTTCTTGCGCTGGCTTTACCATAACGTTTTTCTGCAATTTTTTTTCAGGTGTTGCCTATCCCTACTGCTGCGAAGGATACTGCATGGATCTCCTGAGAAGCCTTGCCCAGAAACTCAACTTTACGTACACGTTATATCAAGTCCAAGACGGCCAATATGGAACATTTGATTTCGTAAGTACGCAAGAGGCAATTTCACAGCCAGAGGTGTGGATCGCTCTTTGTATAGCACGACGGTATAACTGCAGTACACTCTTAATGAGATCCCGCTAAAAGTGCTAGGTATATCTAGGAAAACGGTCATATTGCACCTAGTTTCCTGGCTATAGCCAGCATTTAGCCAGAAGATGATTTAGAGATTAAGGTAGTCGTAGAATGCGGTCCTCGGCCTTCTCAGCAATGCACAATCACAACACATCCGCCTTGTATCTTCTGTTCTTTACAAATAAAGCAAGCACCTAGGCACACACTTGGTCAGATGTTTAAACAACTTCGCTCCCAATTTGACGGTCAGCGCGAGAGGAATGAATTGGCAGCACGACGTCGCACTCCACATAGCATCGTATGCATAATGGATGGGGTTTAACGTTCCATAATCATGATGTGATTACGAGAGACGCCGCAGTGAAGGCCTCCGCAAATTTTGACCACAGAGGTTCTTCAGCGTGTACCACAATGCAAGTTCACGGTTCTCGCACATTTTCGCCTCCCTCAAAAATGCGGCCGCCATGGCCGACATTCAATCCTGCCACCTTCGGGTCAGTAGTCGAGGGCATAGCATATTGTAAAGCATTTTTTTTTTATTTTTAGACATCCTTTTTGTCCTCTCCAACTTACATATACCAACTAGACGTCACCTCCGACTTCCGTCAAGAAGCTGGCAGGTCATACCTAACTGTTCTTATAATAGTTCTGTAAAGTCCGTAACGTGATTTCCGGGTACGCAGTTGCATCAAGTGTGCTTTCGATTAGGATGCATTGCCAATGTTAGCATCGCTTCTGTTTTTTTTAACTTCCCGTGTTATACAGAGCCGCCCATTTATTTTAACCTGAATGTGCGAGCATCCACTGTCTAGTCTCTAAACGCCTGTTCCGGGTGCTTTGGTGTCCTGTTTTCGGAACACCCTATTCCATAAGACAGCTGCAGATTACTTTTCATTGCAGGTATGCACGTATCCTCGTTTATTTTTCGCCTGTGCTCTATTAAACGCCCCTTATCGACTGGACGGTCGATGCTCGCTTGTTCCGGTTAAAAAACTGCGTGGCTGTACATATACATCCAGGTCCCACTTTCAGAAAAACACACCCGTAGCTGACTATTTATTGTTTCAATTAACTCATTGTCAGCTTAGCCCTTACTTCAGGTTTGTGCTTCCGGTTTGAGTTGCACAAACTAATGCCGTTTATCTAGCGTAAATTCAGATATTCAATACTGCCCCTCCTTGTGTTTTTTGTTTTTTATCTGAGGCCGATTTTATTGGGACCACACAGTTTTTTTTTTCAATTTCACACTGCAAACGGTTACGCTTCAGTATGTGATAAAAACTGTTGCATTTCTTGCCAGGTAAACGGATCGACCTACAAACGTTGGTCCGGCATGGTTGGTGACCTGGTGCGCGGAGTCGCTGACATGATCATCGCACCGCTCACCATCACACCGGAGAGGTCGATGGAGATCGACTTCACCAAACCGTTTAAATACCAAGGCATCACCATCCTGGCAAAGAAGGTGAGTTTATCGGCCCATCGACACTGACGACGCAGGCGTAATTCTGGTGCACCTGCGCGCCTACATTATCGCCCAGGAGGACAGCAACTTGGGGAAGTTGGTAGTTGGTAATGTGATCGGGGCTTATGATAATTAGGCACACTACTAAAAGCACACAAACGAAACAACAGACTAAGTGATATTTTCACTTTCTGCTCACATACGTTTTGCTTGTAAAAACACTTCCACATATAACACCCACCGGTAATCATAAATGTAAACATTCATAGACGGAAATGATAAAAACTATAGGTATAGCGTGCACTGGTTATATGCGAACGGTTATTTCTTCTTTATTTCATCATGTGTCAATTTAGTTTGACACTATAATATCGTTATCATTCAATTCTACACGTAGTACAGTCCATTAGCGGCTATTCACATGACCGCTTATTCGTCTTCAAGTAGGGGAGCTCAAACTTGCGTGAGGTAGGTTTAAATATTGTTTCCAGGCTCACTGCGCAAGATTCGGTTGCCGAAACGGCCTATAAACTAGCAGAATGATTTGCGATGGTTGCCCTTTCGAAGCGATAATTTCAGCAATGTTCGTGTTTATAGCGGGCACATATGTACGTCCCCTTATCAGCTATCTCTCTGAGCAGATTTCTATAAACGTTCCAATTATGTCAGTTTCACTAATTAGGTGGCACTCTCCTTCGGACTGGACGCCACTCTGCTTAGCCGCTTATGGCTGAGGGTGTGTATCACGAAGTCATTCTCCTTTCGAATCGAAATGGCTGAAAACCCTTTTTGTGACTACTGTGGTAGCGAGGAGACATTACAGCATATCTTTAACAGTCCCCGCCACCTTGCGCAGACAAAACCAATAGCAGCCACTCTAGTTCACATAGATCAGAGAACAATGACGGCGGAAACCATTCTGTAATGTCGTTCTGAGACTTCATCGTGAGTGAAGGTGACAAAGAGAGTGCTCAACTTCTTAAAGGCAACAGACTTGCACCAATGGTTATAGATTTATGGCGTTATGATGACTCTATAGTGTGGATTCATGTGCGTGTGCTCTCTCCTCCCTCTCTTTCTCCGTATTTATAACTCTGCCGTTCCTTTGTGTGTGTGTGTGTGTGTGTGTGTGTGTGTGTGTGTGTGTGTGTGTGTGTGTGTGTGTGTGTGTGTGTGTGTGTGTGTGTGTGTGTGTGTGTGTGTGTGTGTGTGTGTGTGTGTTTGTGTGGGGGGGGGGGGCAGCATACCGGTCCTTCTGGACTGGCTACCATCGCTGCCTTTATACCCCCCCCCCCGTTTCTTCTTTACTTTATCCAGATTGAGGTAATCCTACGCTACAAATGTTGAATTTCAGTCACCAACCACATCAGCAGTGTTGCCAGAGGCGTAGCTTAAGAGAGAATAAAATGAGGGAAAGGCAGGGAGGTTAACCAGAAAATGGCGTAGCTTAAAAATCCTTCTAACCTCGGCATGTGTTTTGGAGTGATGTGCAATAACACTGCACAAAAATTGTCAAAAGTGCTTCACTTTTTGGACAGTTTTTGCCCTTTTTACTGGGTCGTAGTCCAAGTCAAGCATGTACTGATGTTTTCTGACCCCGGCCCTTAGTATCTGGAATGTTGCAATGTTCGAAATCATTGAACCTCTAAGTTTACCATGAAGCACCCTGAAATATCATTGAAGTGTTTACGTCCGAATTCGCAGATATTCAAAATTTCAAAGCAAAAGAAGCAACCACTTGTGTTTGTTTCTGTTTCATGCCCTCTCGCAGCAAGACAAGAGTTCTACACTGGCGTCATTTCTTCAGCCTTTCCAAAAGACGCTATGGATTTTGGTGATGGTGTCCGTTCACGTGGTGGCGCTGGCGCTGTACCTCCTCGACCGGTTCAGCCCCTTCGGTCGATACAAGCTCCCAAACAGCGATGCAACTGAGGAAGATGCGCTCAACCTGTCCAGCGCCATCTGGTTCGCGTGGGGAGTACTGCTCAATAGCGGTATTGCTGAAGGTACGTTCCTCCTGAAACTGAACGTTGACCATGGAGGTCACCATGGAATAACCACTAAGGCTTCCTCAGAAAATTATTGTAAAGAAACTTGGCTGTGCTGTTTGCGCTGATGTGTCCTACAGTACGCAACAGCCGTTCGTATACAAGACTCTAGCAGGAGTGAGACTGTGCAATCACTTATTTTATGAGAAATGCGTAGTCTAGCTTAGCAAGAGAGTCGTCTACAAGCTTTCCAAAGTGAAGGATTATACTAGTACACAACGTGAGAATTGGGTTTTCTGGATTTAGCTTAAAGAAGCCTTCGCGCTGCAGTGAACATTAGTCATGAATATGATCATGGTCATCATCATCTAAATCATTGGTTGCTGTCATGGTATTCATCAATGTTGTTGCGTTTCTGGCAGGCACTCCAAGAAGCTTCAGCGGCCGCGTCCTGGGAATGGTTTGGGCTGGATTTGCCATGATTGTGGTAGCCTCCTACACTGCCAACCTGGCAGCATTCCTCGTCTTAGAAAAGCCCGAATCTTCACTATCCGGAATCAATGACCCAAGGGCAAGTAACCTCCACCGTTTTGACGGCTGTTGCTCGCTACTGCAATGCCTGTTTCTTGAGAGCTCTCGCAAGTGCCAGCAATAACACCGCAACCTTTGATGTAGCATGTATCCATGCAGATGTGCCTTGCCGATAGTCATTTTAACGGCGGCCAACTCTCTCTTTGCCGCTACCAATGAACAGCGTGTATCGCTTGTACTTTGTTTTTGTTTTCACTTACCGGGCAAATGTTCGCCCCAATCAAATGTTTAGTCTCGAACTCACCGACTGGCGACTTCGTAAACGTCACGACCCTGTGACGCTATAGTCGGTGCTCGCAAAATACTGGAATTACCGTATTGGCTCAGCTACAATCAGCAATACGCGTCGCGCACTTACTCGCATATTACCCACACTGTTTGTAACCGTTTTGTGCCGGCTAATCCTGGCTGAATATGGCTCGTGTGAAACATCGTGCCGTAAGAGCCATAAGTGGCCAAATAGTGCCATGTCTTTCATGTGGTGTTGGCCGTGACCAACGTTTGCGAAGACAGAGTGGCTGTGTATAGGACAAAAATCCCTCGCTCTAAACAAGCCTAAAAGTTGTGTATATGTAGTAAAATTACGACAATGATGCGTGATGGGATTCATGTGTGTGTAATAAGTTACAAGTAACATGATTGCACAATAATAATAATAATAATAATAATAATAATACCTCCGGTGTCAAGTCCCAAAACCCTGATTTAATTGTGAGAGACGCCGTAGTAGAAGGCTCCGGCAATTTCTACCACCTGAAGCTCTTTAACGATCGCCTAAACCTGAGCACACGGGCCTCTCACATTTTCGCCTCCATCGAAAATCTACAGTGCAAAGAGCTTACCAGTTCACATCTAGCGTCATTTACATCTCAGTGCCAGTGCTCTGCAATGTGCCCTATATTCAAATAATTGACCCGCCACGGTGGTCTATAGGCTAAGGCAATCAAATGTTGACCCGCAGGTCGCGAGATCGAATCCCGGCAGTGGCGGTCACATTTTCGATGCAGGCAAAAATGCTTCAGGGCCATGCGCTTAAATTTAGGTACACGTTCAGGAACTCCCAGTGGTGATAATTTCCAGAGCTCTCAACTACGGTATCTCTCGTAATCATATCGTGGTTTTGGTGACGTTAAGCTCCAACAATTATATTACTAGAAATTCGTGTAATTGAAGTTTTGTTTGAGCGTTAAGCCGTGTGCTTCCTCCTTGTCTTGATTCGTTCATTCCCCATCCACGCTGCAGTTGCGGAATCCGTCGGAGAACTTCACGTACGCCACGGTCAAAGGGAGCGCAGTGGACATGTACTTCCGGCGACAGGTGGAGCTGTCCAACATGTACAGGATCATGGAGGGCAAGAACTACGAGACCGTAGAAGAAGGCATCGAGGCCCTGAAGAACAAGTGAGTCACTATACCGCAGTACTCCCCCATGGAACGCCCTACGCAATGTAGTCGTATAGCTGTTTCTGTTTTAGTGTGTCACATAACTTCGCGCACTGGTGCACAACACCCGTCCATCCTTGGCCCAAGCAAAACTTTTTGAGTGGTCCCAATTCATGAATCGTAGCATATATAGCGAGAGGGTCCACTCGATATAAGTGTATACCTAGTGGTAGTGCGGGTCGATGGGCAACCCAGCAGTGAAATATAGGGTTTACCAGTAGCGGAGAACAAGCGGGTATACCATAATAGTTAATATCTGATCATACAAAACAGCCGCGACAGTACTGGAAGCAATCCGAACGTACAAAATGTTAACCATGTCATGGACGATCCTTTTCGGACAAGCTAGGTTTACTTATATGAACTTTGCTTTGGCCTTTTTATTGACCACTTAAACTTACTTAAACGTCCCTTATGAATTCAAATGAGAGTCTGTGAAAGCGAACAATTAGAGAGGGGAACACGTGATACAATAATCACAAGAGCAAGGTACTACAATCTTTAGAGGCACAGCTTCGAGCGTGCCAGCACAAATCAATGTCTAATTCGCCGCCGCCGGCAACTGCGATTCTCAGCAAATGAAAGCAATTTATACTGTAACTGGAAGAGAAAGTTGGGATAGTTGGTGGTTCATGATTTGGGATTTCTGGTCCGAAACGAAGTATAAATAGTGCATAGACTGTCTGTATACTTCAGTATCCCTCGTACGCATAGGTTACAAAATAGAGTGCGAGGTGACGAAAGTCGGTAATATGTCTGTGTCTTGCAGTAAACTGTTGTCCATTATAATCCTCCTGCTCTTGAACACCTTTCTGAAGCATCACTATAGAAGTTTTATAACTCGGTGATTTGCGTACTTCCCTCAGCATGTCTCAACAAACGGCGAGCAGTGTAGTCGGTAGAGGTATTATAGTCGGTTTATATTGATCCACAACATAAAATGACGATAGATCGGAGTCGCAACAAGCCTTTAGTGAGTCGTCTTCTGGATCACAAGCGTTTTTGATGTGTAAACTCAAATAAAAAAAGGTATGTGTTACTATTTTCTGGTGAACCCTGCCTTGCCAAGTATGAGATTCTTCCTCAATGAGAAACTTTCACTCTCATGTACCCGCCTTCAAATGCAGCATTCAAGGAAAATAATCGACTGCGCACAGAAGACTGTGCACGGAAGTGGTAGCCTTTCATTAATTCCATCTTTCTTTCTTTTAACTGCTCCTCGTGACCACGTGGCGCAACCCAGCCAATTGGATGCATTCATCTGGGACTCTTCCCGGTTGGAATTCGAGGCGGCTCAGCACTGCGACCTGGTCACGGCCGGTGAGCAGTTCGGTCGCTCGGGGTACGGAATCGGCCTGCAACGCAACTCCTTCTGGGTCGACAAGGTCACGCTCACGCTGCTCGAGATGCACGAGAGTGAGTCACGTGATTAAACACCCTATTCACTTTCACTCTTTTAACATTCGAGCTGTTTAAGTCACGCTGCTCGAGATGCACGAGAGTGAGTCACGTGATTAAACACCCTATTTACTTTCCTTCTTTTAACATTCGAGCTGTTTAAGTCACGCTGCTCGAGATGCACGAGAGTGAGTCACGTGATTAAACACCCTATTTACTTTCCCTCTCTCAACATTCGAGCTGTTTAAGTCACGCTGCTCGAGATGCACGAGAGTGAGTCACGTGATTAAACACCCTATTTACTTTCCCTCTTTTAACATTCGAGCTGCTTAAGTCACGCTGCTCGAGATGCACGAGAGTGAGTCACGTGATTAAACACCCTATTTACTTTCCCTCTCTCAACATTCGAGCTGTTTAAGTCACGCTGCTCGAGATGCACGAGAGTGAGTCACGTGATTAAACACCCTATTTACTTTCCCTCTTTTAACATTCGAGCTGTTTAAGTCACGCTGCTCGAGATGCACGAGAGTGAGTCACGTGATGAAACACCCTATTTACTTTCCCTCTCTCAACATTCGAGCTGTTTAAGTCACGCTGCTTGAGATGCACGAGAGTGAGTCACGTGATTAAACACCCTATTTACTTTCCCTCTTTTAACATTCGAGCTGTTTAAGTCACGCTGCTCGAGATGCACGAGAGTGAGTCACGTGATTAAACACCCTATTTACTTTCCCTCTCTCAACATTCGAGCTGTTTAAGTCACGCTGCTCGAGATGCACGAGAGTGAGTCACGTGATTAAACACCCTATTTACTTTCCCTCTTTTAACATTCGAGCTGTTTAAGTCACGCTGCTCGAGATGCACGAGAGTGAGTCACGTGATTAAACACCCTATTTACCTTCCCTCTTTTAACATTCGAGCTGTTTAAGTCACGCTGCTCGAGATGCACGAGAGTAAGTCACGTGATTAAACACCCTATTTACTTTCCCTCTCTCAACATTCGAGCTGTTTAAGTCACGCTGCTCGAGATGCACGAGAGTGAGTCACGTGATTAAACACCCCATTTACTTTCCCTCTCTCAACATTCGAGCTGTTTAAGTCACGCTGCTCGAGATGCACGAGAGTGAGTCACGTGATTAAACACCCTATTTACTTTCCCTCTCTCAACATTCGAGCTGTTCAAGTCAAGCGTTGCTTTGTCTGTCGTAAACAAAAAACTCCGCGCGGCAATGAGGTCACCGCGCGTCGCCTACAATCCGTTTCACACATCAGGCGACGCGCTGTGGAAGCTAAGCAAGACTTTCGGTCAGCGAAATGTATCGCTCCGCGCGTCTTACGCTTGGATATCGTCGCTGTGAACAAGACCTGCACGATTGAATTCTAGTATGCGCTGTCGAAACTAATCACGGAGGCCACACAATGTGAGATCACAAAGACCTTCAGCGATCCTGAAAAACCCAATGACAATCGTGTGTGGACGGTTGTCATGGGCTTTACTTATTTTCCAGGCACAAATATTCTACATATATTACTCAGTCTAAAAATAACATTATGGGTAGTAAAATCACTGAACTTTTTCTTAATGGCAGTGCATTTATTGCAAGGAGTCCCGCTAGCTTCCATAACGTTGCATCCGATGTGAGAAATTAAGCAATTGATGGCACAGTTTTGTTTAGCTTCGCGCCTGTTTTGCGATTTGCAAGCCCATGCACGGGTAGGCCGAGCTCCTGCCAGCTGCGTGCTACAGCGCATGCGCCATGACGTCACCGCGGCGCATCAGAGCTTGGCTATGCCCATTCGCCTTGACACTGCGCGCAACCCATCTGCTCTAACATCGTGAAAATACGACAAGCCCAGCTTGCTGGGCCACATTTGTGGGGTGGGGGAAGAGAGTTTGCATTGGTCTTTCTCAGCGTGTCTTCACGTCCGAGCTATGCCATAGGAGTTGACCACTACTACCGAGGGCCACGTTGATATGCCTTAACAAGACGTGGAACAGCCACGTGCAGATTGAAGATGCGAAACGTTGGCGTAGCCTCGAAACACCAAGATCAACCAAGTCCTCATCAGGCCCGCAGGGTTTTTATCTTTGTTATGTCCCACGTTTTTTTTTTCTTTCTAAACGCCGAGCGATCGAAGAGCACATACTGTCATTACCTATTCGTAGTTGACTTTCTGATATACTTCGTAGTGCAGATTGAAAGCAGGGCAGGTAAAGAACACTGATGCACAGGTTTCTGCATCAGTGAAAGGACTCAGAGAGTCAGTGTTATTTCTCTGCCTTGTATTCAAATTGTACTGTACAGTATTTAAGATTCTTAAAAAACTAAGCCACGAACGAATTTTGCTGAGTGATTATAATCCCTGGCCATGTTTGAATAGAGAAAATTTACATAACATAGTCTTCCACGCAGGTGTATTTTTAATTTACGAACTGAGATATTTGCATGCGTTAGTTTGCTCTTTCAAGCTAATTTCATTTAACTTATTTTAAGGACCCCGTCATGAAGGCCTAGCACATATAAAGTGTGGCACTACTAAGTGCAAGAGCGTGAGTAAGACTTGCTGCCAAGGCGGGCGCATTTCGATGCGATTGTAATGCAAAAATCCCCTTTGTGTTTTAATTTGGGTCTACAATAAATAACCACATGAGGTATAAAATAAATCGGGACTCTCCCACTGAGGCGTGCCTTATAATCGTGTCTCTATATTGGCAAGTTAAACGCCACTATTCATTCTCATTACATATTCTGTGGAAACAGTTGTCGTTATCACAAATAAGACGTGGAAAGTCCGCTGCAGTGGCACACTGACGTTCTGCTCGGCCGTTGACTCAAAGATCAGGAGTTACATCTCGGACACGGCGGTCGCATCACGATGAAGGTAAAACGCTGGAGGCCTTTGTACTGTGCGATATCAATTCGCGCTATAAAAAAAACACTAAATGGTCAAAATTTTATGGAGCCATTAGATACGGTGAGCGTCATAACCAGACTGTAGCTATAGCACGTAAGACACCTGATATTGTTATAAACAGAAATGAGCCACAATAAACGGACTTTTCACTAGAACGAGAACGAAGTCGTAATCGTTCGTGAGTATTTTGCATTTGTTTTCTTCCCGGTAATCCAGGTGGCTACATGGAGCAGCTAGACAGCAAATGGATAATCCGCGACGGCGAAAAATGCGAAACCAAGAATGAACGCACTCCGGCAACACTGGGACTTACCAACATGGCGGGTAAGTGATAAGAACAACTGTTCCAGACTTCCTGGTATTTTATTGTTCTACAGTGAAGATGTTCAGCTTTAGAATGCGCCGTGTGTAGTGAAAACTCTGCCTATCAATGACGTTCGCGCACGTTACCGGAATATAGTCCAACCGATTAATTCCAGCTATGCTAAGACCAGCCTATCTAAGTAGTTGTTAAGCCCATGCAAATCATGAACTTGTCATTTATTGTCGTGCTAATTTTTATCATACTGATGCCTGCTAATCATGACCCTCATAAGTAATGCCGGAGTAACTATAGGCTTAGTGTTTAAGAGATTGCTAATCCAGACGTCAGTGTTATGTTCACGGCACTCAATATCTTGCCAATGAATACCTTACTGATAAGGCTAGGCGGGCCACGAGCTACACTGTTTTTCAAGCCTGGTAGCACTGTCCAAGCGGCCCACTTTTTGTTTTTGTTTTCTTTCGGCTATGACATCCTTCTGCCACGTCCTGTAATTCTCCTGACTGCCGCACCAGTTCTATGCTTGGACAGCAAAACTGATTAAGCATTCTCTCCTCAATTTTTTTTTCTTCGCGTGTATTATTTGCTGCCCGCTTCTTTATTGATATACTGTAACCGTCACCTAATAAAAAAACTGAAATTACTTCTTCATGCGCAATTAATTCTGCAACAGAGCTGCCCCCAAACACTACTCTTGTTAGTCATCGAACATGCATTTTCGCGTAGCTATTTTTCAATATCGGTCATGTCCCGAATATAACCATAGCAAGAAACATTTCCCGCTAACATATTTTTTTGCATTTATTCTGCTCTGGAACACGTACGACTGATACATTGCAGATGCCAATATTTTCTATTCACAATATTGTTTTTTTTTTAGGGCGGAGACTTTTAATCACTATTACTCGCGTCCATCCGTCGGTTCATACCCTGGAATGGTGCCAGCTGAGGCCTCTCCCCCATACACTCTCTCAGCAGTCACGTGATTGCTAAGAGAGTGCAATAAATTATTAAACAAAAACAATAACGAAACAATACAAGCCATCATCAATCGAATGGCAACAGGCTTTCGCCGAACACACTATGCAACTCACAAAGTATCCTTCAAGTTTCTAGATGGGAAATTCGAAAACAGGATGTGTGTGTGCTGGAGCCAATGTTTCGACAACTGAACTTGTCTTTTTCAATGCTGCAACAACTGCAACAAAAACAACGAGTTCGTGTCACTTCTCAATACGTCGGCTGCCGCACCCACTCACAGTTTTCGAATTTCTCAGCGGAAGCTTCCCTGTTCCTCTTCTTGGCGTTCTTGTGAAATTGATTTTTTTTCTGTTATTTCTGGTAGTGTTACTTTACGAACACGTGTGCGGCATGCTTCTTCACAGGCGTGTTCATCCTGGTGGGCGCCGGCATCGTGGGTGGTATAGGGCTCATTGTGATAGAGATCGTGTA
The DNA here is from genome assembly GCF_043290135.1 of Rhipicephalus microplus. Classification (NCBI taxonomy): domain Eukaryota; kingdom Metazoa; phylum Arthropoda; class Arachnida; order Ixodida; family Ixodidae; genus Rhipicephalus; species Rhipicephalus microplus. The sequence goes on from NC_134707.1 coordinate 28,609,920, forward strand.
CAAGAAGCACCAGACACGCAAGCAACGGAGGCTCGAGCTCGCCAGGCACGCCGCCGACAAGTGGCGCGGAGCTGTTGAGGTAAGCATAACATACAGCCCCCCCTCCCATGCACACTCTACAAGACTCGTGAGCCCCCAAGTATGGTACATACACAGATAGGCTTAAGTGGTCCTCAGACAATACTAGACAGATGCTCCTGATTGCCTTATCGGGGTGTTTCCCCAGTATTTCGCAATACGAGGTGCCAGCATTCCATAGTTCGCATCGTTTGCGACGAGAAAGTGAAACGCGTTAAATGGCAACTGCTAACTTTGTCATGGAAACTTACGCATTGACACCGCAGACCTATCAGTACTAAAGGAAAAGTATACACACCTGTTCGTTCGATCAGTAGCATTTCCTTTCACGTTATCACTGTTGCATTGAAACTTGGCAGGCGGTCGTGGTCCAATCTGGCGTAAGTGTCCATCTGTGCAATAGAGAAGCCAGGTGGGAATAAGCGTGTCTGCTTTTGCGTATCAGGGTTGTAGGACACACAGTTATACACGACTGCAACTTTTTGGCCCGGTAAGCAAAGCAACTGGTGGAACTTGACCTTGGAAGTAATACTAATTATTTGCTGTCCTTCTCTAGTGCAACTCTACATAATCCTTCGAAATCGTTACTCGTGCTGAATTTTTTTTTTGTGAAAGAATATTATGCGTAGGATTTATGCCAGATTCAACATTGTTATCTTGCATGTAGCTTTTTGTGAGCGATGCCTCATATGGAACATTCGGTGAACGAAAGACGAAATTGCTGTGGATAGGCATCCTTGTTTTATATTTACGCACTCGAAAACCCTTCTTAACTTTGAGTTCGTTTTGTTCCGTTTCGTTACATCTTTTGTTGACATTATTTCATTCTTTTTCTTTCTTTCTCTTCTTTGTTGTATTCTACGTTGTGAACAACCGTATTCCTGGGTGTGTCGAAGCAGTGGGAGGACTGGGACCCCGAAGCCTATTACGATCTGAGTCCTAGGCCTAACCGTGAACAAGGAAGCAAGGAAAAGCTCGCGGAGCAGCCGTCGCCACCAGCGCAGTCGCTGTCGCAAATGTGGAAGAAACTGGACGTGCTCGCCACGACTAGAACGAGAACTGTGGGGACCAACACGGAGTCCTGTTTGATGGACAATGCCGGGGCCAAAACAAGAAGGCGACGCAGGAGGCGACGAGCCAGGAAACGAAGCTCTAGTCTCAACCTAAGCCAAAGTTCTAGCCGAGACATGGACTCTAGTCAGAGTGATGACCATGTTGCGAACACGCGTCCATCGGCTTCGAAGCCGGAACTTCAAGCTTCAGCCGCTGATGACAAGAATCACGTTAGTTTACATTCTTAGCGAGACTTCTTCAAAGTATTGGTCGAAACACAGACACTAGTCCTTGCCACAACACTGTCAAATGCCGTCTTTCGGCTGTCCAACGCAGACGCTAGGAAACTAGCAATTTCTGGTCACGCTAATGGTATAGATCACATTATTTTACACCTATAGCGAGGCTTAACTCAAAGCTCTAGCCGAGGTGAAGAATAGCCAAAGTTACGACAGCACTGTGAACATCCGATCACCGGCTGCGAACGCGAAACATCTGGCGTATTCTATTTGATGGGTATAGTTGTAGCGAATACCACGATATATTTCTCGCTCAAAATACCAAGCCGAAATTCTGGTGGAGACGCTGACTCTGGACAAGGAGACAAGAATGCTGGGAACATCCGTCTTCCAAGTGCGAAGCCGAAACCTCAGGCACCCATCATCTTTAAGCACACTGTTGATAAGTATCACGTGATTGTGCATTTATAGCTATATTTAGGACAAAATTCTGGTCGAGAGGCCGACACTGGTCAAAGAGACAACCACATTGCGAACATGCGTTTTTCGGCAGTGAAGAATAGGTGTCAGACATCTGCCACTCTATAAGAATGCTGAATATAAATACAAGGCCATTCTATGTTTCTAATGCGCTCTGCTCAGCCCTTAATGTTAGTGGAGTGTAGAAGACCCACAGTGACAACGCTACCTTCAAATTCTCACTAAATTCTATAAGACTTCATGAATTTCAACAGACTTGTAACGTATATTTTGCAGGCATCGTCCTATTTGTAACCATGCCGCCATTTTGATTTCCGCATTACGAAGTCCACCCTCAATCAGCTCTGAATTTTCACGAGATTATTCTACTTTAAGCCTGCACACTATATAGCTTTATCAGAACACCTGTTACTCTGCAGACGACTGTATTTCCGTTTCTTTCGTAAACATAGTTTAACACTGTGACCCGATCTGTCCTACGCATAACAAGTTCAGGAAAAAAATACTCCCTATTTTTATAAGTAAATGCAAACAGCAAACAAATTATTTGTTCAATTCGTTAAGAGTTTCAAAGCCATAGCACTTCCGCGTCGTTCCGGCAGTAAAACGGCTCTAACGCACCATTCTCTCTAATTAATGACGCCACACTTCCTGAAATGTCGTCAGGACGGGGATAACGTCAGTCTCTAATAACATAATCACGTGCACCTAAAGACAAAAAAAGAGTCATTTGGCTTTTCTTTCAGACATCTGGCTTGCCACGTATACGACTCTGTTTACGGAAGCACGTTGACTCTCTTCTGTGTCTGACGACCCTGTGAAGAGAGTTTAATAACTTCCTAGTGGAGTTCAAGTGTCTCTTTAAAAAGTGGCATTTACTAGGCAAGTCAGAGCTCTTAAAGAAGGAGTGACCTTTGTTTTCTTAAGATATGTTACGTTCACCGTGAAAAATATATTTAGCGATGTAGTTCACTGTTCGGGTTATGAAGAGATTATTATGTCTTTTCCCAACCCATTGGAATTATTTACGCTACTTCTGAAACATGGTTCGTCACTGTGCATACCTCGGTGCACTTCCAGAACACTAAACAATCTCTTGAGTGCACGCAAAGGCAGCGGTAAGCTTTGAATAACGGCGTTTGTAGTACCCGAGCTCAGAATGAAACACATGAATGCCCATCAACTAAAAGAAATTGACAAGAATGATAATTTTATACCTCCTACGCATAAAGGTCAGGTGTTCATAACTTAGGGTTGAGTACTTTTCTCGGAAGCTCTTAAACCCACACATTTGCAGTTGGACTCGTCTACGCGAAAAAAAAAAAAGCCTTTATCTCCTAGTTTCCTATAGTTTTCTGTTGCAAAATTTCTTATGTTCGTATTTATGTTTGTGTTCACTGTTACGTTCATTCTCTTTGTCTTAAGTTTTTTCATACTTGTTATTGCTGACATTTTTGTTGCGATTATTTCTAGTAAAACATTTCCAAGTGCAGCCTCTGTGTGTGTCACTTGCGTCCGATTCATCTCAGTCTATCACTGATATAAATATACGCGCATTTAAAAATGTGACTAAGCTTACTGAGAGCCGATTTCGCGTAGTGCTTTTATGTTAATGCTGTAGTTATTACTCTTGACTGACCAACTTACATGTTTATAAGCAACACTCGTGCTTTTGAAAACGACGTGATAGAGAGCAAAAAAGATCCCTCCATTTCATCCTTTTTAGTTACTTATTCAAATCCCAAAACAAACGCGCTCTTCCCTTATGCTTACGCTGTAATGCGAAACCTGAAGCTCACAGTCGAACCCGCAACCCTCCACGGCGGGCTGCAATAGCTACGAAGCCGATTAGTGATCTTTGCGTTCAATAATCTCGGTGATAACTAACGAAATGGCCGTATCCATCATCATGCATCTTTGATGTAGGAAAGCTCCAATAAAGACACGATGTCTTAGAAGAAATTTCTATCTAGTGGCATAACCCTATGTCCCTATCTCTTCAAAAAGCTCAAGGAGAAGGCTTCGAAGCACTGCCCAACCTTGTGCACACAAGCATACGAACAACAGCTTCATCGTTAATCGACGTGGCACATATTCCCTGTGTTTAGAAAAAGTGGATAACATTTTAGAGTACTAGGTCTCTCTCCGTCAATTTTTATTCTAGAACTCTTCACGAGTGGCGTACTTCTTCATTTCGGGACGGCCATATGCTATCCCACAGTTGGGTACCAAGTACTAAGTAGTTAACCTTGTTTTTCTAAACACACACTCTACAATAGCAGAGCAAAAAGCCATCCCGTGAGCCTCACACTTGGTGAGGTCCTGTTGGCAAGAATGGTTTAGAAAAGGGGGGTAACGATTTATAATACTTAGTACTCCACTATGAAAGAGCCTAAAGCCGTCCTGTAGAAGTGGTTTACACACTTCCTTATTTGTGTGATGCATCACGCCTATTACCCTGCTTTTGAAAAAGTGGTTAACGATTTAGAGTACTCGGTACTCTACTATATGGGAGAGCTGTGTCTAGAAGAGTGTTTAACTCAACTATGAGAGAGCAGTGAGTCGTCCCGATACGTGGACTGCAGCAGGTTGCCCCGTCGCTGCGGTGTTTAGAAAAAAGTGTTTAACGATTTAGAGTACTTGGTACTCGACTATGGCTGTTACGATGAACCTAAGGACATAACATGCCACATGTTCAGACCGACTCTGAGTAGATATAAGTTCATAGGGTGAACGTGGTAGCTCATCCCGGCATTAGTTGCTTCGGATTATATTGCTGGGCAGCACAGGTCTTTCCAGAGAAAGTTTGGACAGGAATTCAATTCCATCTTTGCCGCTAGCGTTCCGCCTTCATTTGCACGTTGACTGGTACTCTCAATGAACCGATAATTCACCAAAATAGTTGTGCAAAAAAAAACGTGAGCCCGAATTAGAAAAATGTGTTACAGAACTGTCAATTGGCAAACATCGCTACGCCCACTTATAGGGTTCACCTACAACGCAACTATAGTGTCCGTAAACACGGTTTCTTTGTTTGCTCGTTGTTCAACAAGAGCACACAATTTCACGTAGCTGTTGACAAACTAACGATATGAAGTCATTTTCCCGCATGTCAGTGTCTTTATCATGCCTAGGAACGTCTGTCGCGCTCATCTAAAATTTTATCTTTGCTGCTCCTTCGACACCAAGGGCCGCAATTAAAGCTCATTTATGCCACTTCTCAATCATCACAATAATTTTTTCATATGAGTCATTAAGGTCTGTTCCGAAAGTGGAACTTGCCCATGCATGGACACATGTTCATGGTTTAACCAACCGACGCGCCACCTGAAAGCGATGGGAACAGAAAACGCACCCTATTGCTGAGGTCTTCACTGCAGCCAGAAACATTCAATTCTCGGATAGAGGGAGAGGAGTGTTCCGAACAAACATTCTCGTCTATTAGTGCTTGTGTTTGTATGTGGATAAACACAAAAAAATTGAAAATTTGGGGGGGGGGGAGGGGGCTACAATTTCGAGCAGCAACTCCTCCTCCCTGACAGCCAACATAACTATACGCCACTATGTTAATTTTCACAGCGCGAGTTACAGCGACGAGAATTAGATGTACCATCAAGAGTGATCAAGAAGCTTTGTGGTCGCAGCATCCTGTACAGAACGCACACCCCACACCACTTGCTTCATCACGGCGTCACGGCTACAGGCCCTGCCTAATGCAAGACACAAAAGTTCCGTTCATCAAGCTCGCTGTTTCGCTTACAGGTGGCGCCACAATCAGTAGACTTTCACTATTTTGTCCAATAGCGTGTGTGGATTTCGATACACGCTACTTGTGGGGAGATTCATAAGATCGAGCAACCTTGCCAACATTGTTCTATAGTCGGATACAACTTTGGAAGTGTGCGGCATTTCCTTCTCGAGGGCGGATGCGCATAAGCATGCACCAATGGGGTTGCTCTTCAGGATGACGTCATAAGCCGAACGGCCAGTGGCCTCTCCTGCTGATAAAACTGGCATGTTCATGAGCAGAACTACTACTTTTTTTTAAGCCCTGGCCACACGTATGCGTTCCAGTGCGTCAGCGCGCAGCTTTCTGACGCGACGCCATGACCTATCTCTATGGAGAGAGAAAGCGCGTGGCTACGCAGAACTGTGCATCCTCTCTCTCTCTCTCTCTGTTAGCAGAAGCTACGCGCTGACGCCCTTTAACGCGTACGTTCGGTCAGGCCTTTAGTCAACGTGACGATTGGCTGCCGCGCTTCGAGCACCTGAGCTGAGCCTCTTCGCGCCTCCTAAGTTCTATCCGACATAGTTTTTTTCATTACTAGGCGTAGTGGTTAGCGCCAAACATAACAAGCTGTCCCCGTATACCCCATCTTGTCACTGTACTCTAGATGAAACAGCGATTTGGCACATCCAGAGCGGCAGCACTCATACGACAGAGGGTGTGACGGGCGCCGACTGCGAAATACTGCTCAATCATTGTTTCTTCTATCTCCTTACGCGAGAACACCGGTAAGCTTCCAACGTCTTGGCGTAGAGCTTAGAGACTGCGTAGCTAATAGGCCTACAGGCATTTAGAGAAGCCCGCCACTTCGGTTTTAGAGTTACGCACTCTTATCATTTCATCTTCCTTTATTACTTGACCTATCCCCCATGGTGGCCTGTCACTCCCTCTGCTCGTATTATCTGTCTTGCCATAGAGATATGGTTTTCATTCTTGGCTGCGGAATGCGTATTGCATCTCCATTCGCTTCGTTTCTTTCTTTTTCATTTGTCGAGGAAACGTTATCCTCAAGTAGTGACGTCAAGAAGTTGTGCATCTTGACTATGAAGTACGACCATGCCCACGAGACTTCAGAACCAACACTCAACTGTGACTACCCATTTTATCATTTCAAGTAGGCAGCACTTCGTGGTACTTAAGCGTCTTCGTAGCAATGTCGAAACAGCCCACAGCGTCTTGGACGAACAATGAAATACGCATCGCATGACATAATTTTCACGATTTCTTCACACAACACTGCAGTGAGTGCGAATGAAAAAGTTCAGAACTAAGTCAGCAACACTTAGGTGTAGATAGTCTTTTTTTGTTTTTTATGCGTGTGTATGCTCCACGTGTCCTGAAAAAGTGATATCACGTAGATTACTCTGCTGCACATGCGTAGTTGCTCTGTCGAAGCGGGCTAACCTGTGTAAATATTCGTGCCTTTCCTTTCGTAAATCTTTAGCTGAGAGTCAGCGCTCGTGTTGTCGTATACTTCGTCTGCGTCCTTCTTGCGCTGTGAGTTTTCAAAAATGAACACTTACGTGCAACTTCTGTCTGATCAGCTGTTGCCTAATGCAACTCATTCGATCTGCTATCCGCAGGCCCAGGAAACCTTCTACGAAAAGTTATAAACAACTGATTAAGGATGGCTCCCTGGATGCGGCCATTACCCGTCTTGGCGGTGGTAGATACGCGTGGCAACCCGCATATGCACTGCCGAGGCAGTATCGTCAGCCTTCATGCTCTCATGTCAAAGTCCAAAGAGGAAGTCATCCCTTTCATCAAGAAGGAATCCTCTCTAGCCCCTTTCTTCCTTCGTGTTATCTGTCCTAGCACAAGGTAGCAAACCGGACATGCCTCTTGTTTCCCACCCTGCACTTTTCCTCTATCTGATTCTCTGAAAGTTAGCTTGTGTCCGGACTCTTCACAGCTGTACCAGGGCTTCTTCTTACCCTCTCCCTCTCTCTTCGTTTTAGAGAGAAGGATCACCTCTTTTCTGGACCCTTGCATCGGGGAGGGGGGCGCAACAAAAGCGTCATCACTTGGCAGTAGTTTTTTGGGTATTTACAACAGTTCATTAGGTATTCTGGCCACGCCTAAGGAACGTTCATTGACAAGGTCCCTACTGTTCTCTCCAAGACACTCTTTCTTCCTTTTTCCGCCAACGCCTTCTTTTCATACCGCAGGGTAGCGAACCGTACGTGCACCTGCTTAGTCTCACCCACTTTTACTCCCTCCTATCTATCCGACTGAAAAACCTGGGCATGCGTTCGAATGATTTATAGTTGTGCTTGTGCGTTTTCCCCGCCCACCTCCTATCCCTTCGTTCTGGCCGCGTGTCTGTCGCAGAAGCGGCGCACGCTACGGTCCACCATGCCGCTGCAGACTCGGCGCGTGAAGGCGAACGGCCGGGAGCCCTTTACCACCGACCGGGGCCTGCTGGGAATGCTCGAGTCACCAGCGGCGAGCTCAGCCCGCCAGTATCACCACCAGGTGGCCTCGTCGGCAGGACCGCCGCCACCGTCCTTCTTTCTGCCGCCGCCACCACCGCCACCGCCGGCTTCTTCGCCAGCCGCTCTGCGCATGCGCACGGCGGGCCACGTCCGGTACCTGCTCAGGGGTGACTCGGAGTCGTACGACATCACCGTCTGATGAGAAGAGCCTCTCACGATGTCTCTGTCTGTTTTTCTTAGCTTATACCAGCACTGGCATTCTCGCCTTCGAGCCGAACCACTACGATCATAAAATATTTGAATAGATACGAACAGTTCAACTATTCCAGTTGAACCATATTGAAGTTGAACCTATTTAGGAGGGACCCGAAATCTCGCAAATTTATCTCGTTGTGGGAAGAGCCTTTTTACGGTATCCCCTTAGCGATAACAGGTGATAGCACTGAGCCGGCGTTTCTGATTCTCATCTCTAACTAAAACTAACAGTTGTGAAACGTTTCAGTGTGTGTACGCTGTTTAACTATTCGATTTGAACTCGACCTGCTTAGGAGTGACCCGACGTTATCATCTAGTGAAGAAAACGTGTTATGCTATTCTCGTCTTAGGGACAAAAGGTGACATGGCCGGCAGAATGGACCTCGTACATCTGAACACTATAGTAATTGTGAAGTTCATATTTAAATAACAACGTCGAGTCACCGTTTGTGAACAAAGCTCGATGATTCAAGCTGATTAAGAGAATCTCGAACGCAGCGCTTCCTTTTTTTTTTTCGGCTAAACGATAACAGGTAATAACAAGCAGTACTCTTCCCATCACCTTCAAAACAAAATCATAACGATCGGGAATATACACTAAATTGAAAATGCCAACTATGTGTAAATCAACACAGTTTGCTGTTCAAGCCAAAATCTCGAATAGACTTGCTTACATGTAAATTGGTGTGGTATGACATCCCTATTTCATGAAGACAGCGTGCTTCTTTATTAAATAGAGACAGCGTGTAAACTAACAGGCAGAAATCATGTATGCCTTAAGGTACAAGGAAGCAATGCCATAGTCAATATGAATAGAATGGTTAGGGTGGCGGAGGAGTCCTGCAGAGAGCTCTACAGATGCCGAGACAAACAGAATGATATCATAAGAAGCAATATTAGCCCAGAGAAATTCGACATCCTACCATTAACGACAGAAGAAGTAAGGAAAGCTTTGAAGGAGTGCAAAGAGGCAAAGCTGCAGGTGAGAATAGGGTAACAACGGACCTGCTAAAAGATGGAGGAGAAATTGAGCTAGAAAAACTAGCCACATTATGTACGAAGCGTCTCTTGACGGAAAGGGTACCAGAATCTTGGAAGAACGCCAACATTATCTTAATTCATAAGAAAGGAGACGTCAAGGACTTCAAAAATTACAGGCCAATAAGCTTACTGTTCGTTCGCTACAAACTATTTATAGAAGTAATCGCTAATTGAATTAAGGTGAAATTAGAGTTCAATCAACCAAATAACCAAGCGGGATTTTGTACAGGCTACTCCACAATAGACCATATTCGTACTGTCAATCAGGTAATAGAGAAATGCGCGGAATGCAACCAACCCCTATTCATAGCTTTCATAGATTACGAGGAGGAGTTTGACTCAGTCGAGACATAAGCAGTAATGCAGGCACTACGGAACCAGGACATTGACAAACCTTACATAATCATGCAGAAATAAATATACAGTGGATCCACGGCCACTATAGTTCTCCCTAAAGAAAGTGACAGAATCTCTATAAAAGAGGGTGTAAGACAAGGAAACACCTCTCTCCAATGCTATTCACCGCGTGATTACGTAAGGTTTTCAGGGCCCTAGATTCCGAAGAATAAGGGGTAAGAGTTAATGGAGAGTATTTTAGTAATCTGCCATTCGCTGATGATGTTGAATTTGATGAGTAACTCAGGGGATGAATTACAGCTGATACTTGCTGAGCCAGACGTGGAAAGCAGAAAAGTACATATGAAAATTAATATGCTCATAACTAAAGTGATGTGCAGCAGTCTCAGCAGAAAACAACACTTTGCGACAGGTAGAGATACGCTGGAAGTTGTAAAGAAATATGTCTACATCGGACAGGTAGTAACTGCGCAGCCGAACCATGAGAGTGAAATAACTACGGGACTTACCGGGACTTACCTACGGAGCAAAAGCCTTAGTGCTTACAAATAAGGTTCAGCTTAAATTGAGAACGACGCAGAGAGCGATGAAAGGAAAATTATAAGTGTAACCTTAAAAGACGAAAAGAGAGCAGAGTGGGCCAGAGAACAAGCCGGATTTAAGGATATCATAGTTAAGATCAAGAAGGAGAAATGGACGTAATACGGGTGCGTAGCGCGTAGGAAGAATAGCCGCTGTCATCAAGGGTAACAGACAAGATTCCCAGAGAAAGCAAATGCAGGAAGGGGAGACACAAAGTTAGGGGGGGGGGGTGGGCCTATGAGATTAAGCAGTTTGCAGATACAACGTGTAGCAGAAAGCACAAGTCCGGGTTTACGGGAGGATCATGGGAGAAGCTTTTGCTCCACAGGGGGTGTAGTCAGGCTGATTATGAGGATGATGATGTAAGCTAATTAACCTTAAAATTCAGATGGACTTGCTAAATACACAAAAGTATCGAATTTACGAATGCATACTTGCCCTGACCGCGAATATCAAATGCACGCGACATGACTTGCCTCAGGTAGAACTTTTTATCTCGTGAACTCTGGGTGTCTCTCTGAAACGTTACGATCGTTACTGTCTAGGTTTGCGTTCAGACCAATCAAAGTTTTACGCACACTGACCCCAGTAGCTTTGCCTTAATGCATTTTGTCGGTATAAACATCACTATCTCACTTAACAGATAACGCCTCGCGTCACTCCAGGTAGCAGTCCGCCTTCCGGTAGAAAGTGATCGGCAAAGCGACGTTATCTATCTCACCTCCGCGGAGTAACTGCCTTCGAACGTCGGCGACGAACGGACTGATTAGAGTCGCAAGGAGCCGCCACGGATCTCGGGGTCTCTGTATACTCGATAGACGCTCGCATATGCCTTTTAAGAGGGCCCCAAGATCTCCGTCTGTTTGGCTCAAGCTAGGCGGTGCCCCTATAGGAAGAGCACCGTCTGGCGATCACGAGTAGAAGCTACTCTACAAAGTGTTTTCTCTTCGAGGTATTATCACATGTAGAAGTTTAAGGAGGAGTCTATACGTAAGCGTTTTATATAGGTCGTTCATTCATGCTTGTTCGTTTTCCGGCTGCCGCGCGAGTGTGTATTAGACAACGTCTAATTATATAGTGACGGTATCACTGTTACGTAGACGCATAGGGGCATTTTCTCTCCGTTTTGTATCACGAGGTATATTGTACTAACGTTGAGTACGTTCGCAGCTATACATTTGTCACTGTGTAACCGCTTCCTCAATGTTTGCCTAGCAAAACGCGATGCCTACAGCATTCCCGTTTATTAGTGTTTTTCTATGGGCTCAGTGACTGTTTCACATCTTCATTGTACTTGTGGCGTTAGTTTTGACAAAGGATACACCGAATTCCAAACGCTGCTTTGTGAACATTGCGTGGATCATTTATGTAAATAGTGATTAATCGATAACTATACGTGTGGCCCCTAGCCACCTCTTAGTCGATAACAATTTGCATTTCTTTCGTTATTAAAGAGACTGATTATCATAGTTATTGAAAAAAATTACGACAAAGGTTTAATTTGGCCGCCTCAAAAACATGAAAAAAAGGCCTCCAATGCGGAGTAGCAGCTTAGTTGTTATTAAGAGATTGATTTTGTTTTTCGCCCATATTATTAAAGGGGCATTAAAGGTAATCACTAAGTCAACGTGAACTGCTTGCAGGAAATCTCGCAGTGATCGGTCCATACGAGTGAAATGTTTAGCTTGACAGATTGTCACAATTAAATTGTCCCCATACAGTTGGGAAATTCGAACTGCCCGCCTCCGAGACAGACCTTCTGACATAGAATCAGCCACTTCAGCACTCCCCGACAGCTGGCGCTGCCTTGCAAAAGGATTTAGTGGGGCATAACTTACGGAAAACAAAACATACGTCTTTCTCAAAAGAGGCGCCAAGTATTTCGTTTTATTGCATAAATCAAACTGAAAAGCAAAGATTTCATCGTTTTTTTTGTCTTGTAATGCAACGAAAAGTTCTTTTTTATCATAGGTAACCTGACTACTTATGAATAATTTTAACGAAGTCATACGTCATCAGGCTTGTGTTCTAGAATTTTCCAACAGTGTCGCTTATGATCTGCTTAATACACCTTAATTTTCAGTGCACTAAATTTTTGTGCTGTATATATAATATGGACACTGTAGACATGGTCAATCACCAACCTTCATCTCATTTCAAACGGTTGTTCGCATTTGTTGTCCCCTTAACATAACATCGAAAATATTTTCCTCAAGCAGATATGAAGGCGTCTATTTGTTTGTTTCAATATTTGTTGTTCCAAACACGGTCATATGTACTTTACTGCACATAATGGGCTTGAATTTTAGAAATACTGTACGGGTCTTTTATACATTTTGTAGAAACGGTCATAACGACGCTGTGACACTTGTGTATTTGTAATGTATTCAAAACCACCTTATGAACTGTTTCATAACTTGACAGAACTTGACAAGTGTTAATGTTCGTCGCCAAAATACCTGTGTTTTTTTCTTCACTACATTGTCAGTAAACGACAGTGCTAAACAAGACAAAGTGGCTCAATTTGAATGTAAACGCCACACATATTTCCGTCTTTCCCACGTCACGCCAGATATGTCTGTATGTATACATCTAAAGCCATTGCGAGATAGAGCGTTTGTCCGGTCACAAACCGTGCCGAGCCATTGCGATGCACGAAGCAGAGCCTTCACACGTTCAAATATATATTGTCTTTATGATTAGCCCATCTGAAAGTTTATGCCCGAAGTAGGAATAACATAAACGAGGAGTGAACCGGAAATTTCTCATTATCAATGTTTTAAAGGGTTGTCCTAGCTGTTGACATAAAACTATTTTATTGAAATGTGAATGTAAATGTCATCTGAATATAAATGCCACAACTTTCAAGCACGAACCTCAAGTGCTCTACGATGATTACAATACGTCTCTGCCGCTTAAATTCAGAGTACCGTTGAAACAGCCTGGAAATGGGTTCTTTCAAGCGGTAATTGTAGTGTTCGTAAAAAAACTGGCGTGTGGAAACCTTGCTTTCGTGCTATCATTGGATTGGCACGGCTGTCCTCCTTGCCACCGAAAACCATCATCTAACGAAACGCCACCCATCTTTATTGCTTGTTCAAAACAAGCCCTTACGAATATGTGAGCTTAAGCTGTATCGTTTCAGTGGTTATATGTGTTTGTCAGTCAAGCTGTAACGCTGAGGATTACTCTGCGCAGTTTTGTTGCTGTGCACTTGTCGGCCTGCTGTGACGGGATAGGTCAAGGGTGCGTTTTAGGGAGTGGGGTAACAAGGTGTTCATCGCTGCAGATGATTTATTTATTTATTCACTTATTTATTCATGCTAGGCGTGCTAGAAGTGTTCACGAACTGCGCACCATATTTCCTCAAATAACAGACATTTATTGAGGTCGTCTTCATTTGAACCATCTGATTGATTGATACTAATGATAGTAATGATAGTTGAAGTGTTCTTATAGCTGCAGGCACAATTTCTCGAAAGAACGGGTAGGAATTGATTATAATTTATTTGCCATCCTGAGGCTGGCAAATTGTAAGCACAAACTGAAAACTACATTGAACAGCAAAATGGAATCACGGACTACTTCGAGGGATGAAGATATTCCCCCTTCTGGGGAGAATGCGACTGGCTGCGCCACCCAGTTGCGTACCGCAGGACCAAAATAGGGTTATTTTCCTTCTTTGCTCCCATCTCTTTTCTGGGCACTTCCTTGAAGTGGCTTAACACAACTGGTCTAGCCGAAAGCTCACATAATTTCGTATTTTGATTTATTTCGCCTATTTCTATTCAAGTTTAACAGATCTTGTGTTCCCAACTGTGCGGGCTATTACAAAAGTATCCCAATGCAGCCATCGCTATAGCACGTGCCGTTTACACCGATAAGAGCTGGCCCTCCTCCTAACCGTCGCTAGGGTAATTATTTTCTTCGCCGAATCTTCAAGTGCTTTGCATACGCTAACATAGAGTGTTGTCTCATTACTACGGCGTTCGGCGGTGGCGTGAATCACATTATCCGGGGTGCTCACGCCCCAGCTCTATACATGTACACGTGTACCACTTATGACGTCATCGCCGTCGCCGCTCGTGCTGTAGTGGACGTAGATTTGCATACTGAGCGTTTACGCGTGCACAGACTGTTTATAGTTTTATATAGAATAAAAAAAAAAGTTGTGCGTAGCTGCCGCATCATTCTCGCTTGTAACGCTGTATTTTGCTACGTAGTTGCTACATTGTATGGGCGGGAGTTTAAAAAAAAAACTGGCCTACAACGAAGGTGTAATTTCTTTCCTTCTCTCTACTGAGGTCGTTGACCTGCGTAGAGGACTCGAGCAATGACGCGATCAAAACGTCTCGCACGCAACAGCCCTGCTGAAACTGCTTTGCGTCGAGGCGCCGGTAGTGTAGTTCCTCTTTCTTATTGTATTTACATGTAAAGTGCATACCATGTACGTGACGCTCCTTCCTGTCTCTTAAGTAGGTATCCTGCTCGTCTTGCTGAACGATATGTCTTAGTCGCTCAAAGGTTACTTGAAGTTTCATAATTTCGTTGTTAAAGTCTTATGGTATGGCTAAAGAGGAATGTTACGGGAACAATCAGTTTAAGTAAGCTAACGTGACAAGGATGGCTCAGATGCATCGATTATGGGAATAATCCGCGCTCCTAGGATAGCTGGGACACTGTGAAGACTCAGGAGTGACGTGTCAGGAAATGCAAGGGAATTAAGAGACTGGACAAATAGGGCAGGACAAGTGCCAACTTCCATCCCGGTTGAAACTTGGCAGTTGCAGAGTCGGAAGTTGGTTCTCGTCCTGTAATACGATGCAGCAACTAGCTTAACAATGCAGATTTAAGAACGACATGACAGAAAGTACACGGTAAGAAAAGGGTAAACAATAGACATCAAATACGTAAATGGGAAAAACGGGACAAGTAGGGAAGGGCAAGTGGCAACTTCTGAGCTTGATACGTGAGGCTTAATGACTCAAGACCACTATATGATTATGAGAGACGCCATAGTGGAGGGCTCCGGAAATTTTGACCGCCTGGGGTTATTTAACGTGCGCCCAAATCCGAGCACACGGGCCTCTCAAGACCACCATATGATTACGAGAGACGCCATAGTGGAGGGCTCCGGAAATTTTGACCGCCTGGGGTTACTTAACGTGCTCCCAAATCTGAGCACACGGGCCTACAGCATTTTCGCCTCAATTGAAAATGCAGCCGCCGCAGCCGGGATTCGATCCCCTCGCCTTCGGGTCAGCAGCAGAGTACCTGAGCCACGAGACCTCCGCGGCGGGGTTTCCAACGGATCTGGAAGGCAGTTGTCCTGCCATACCATGCACCAGCTAGGCCAACAGTCCCGTCATAGGAACGGCACAACAAGAAATAAGTTGAAATCATGAACGGGACAAGAGTCAAGTTCACACTCAGTTGGAAGTTGCAAGTCGGGGCTGAGTTGGAAGTTGGCACTTGCCTTTTTTTTATGTTCGTGCATATCTTGTGGTGAAATCAGTCATTTTTATATCTGAATAGTTGGTCTGGTTGGTGCGTCTTGAGACTTGAAATTACGAAACGAAGTGAAAACTAGCTTTAATTCCGTATTATGTATGAATTCATATCCACGTTTGATGTAAAGAGTACCGAGTACTCTAAGTTGTCAACAACGTTTTCTAAACACAAAGCCTACACAAATCACGCCTAATAGTGACTGAAATATGCATGATTTCAATAAGCGTGCGCAGAACGAGTTGGCCTTCAGGGGGGGGGGGGGGATTAACAGCGCTCTCTCCATAATATGCCAATGTATGAGGCAGACTTTGAGCCTTCCCCCGTTAGGTGACTCCCCTCGTGAGCGCAGCACGCGCCTATAATCATTTCGTTATTGAAGCTTTGGCAGATATTTTGCTCTCATAAACGCACTTAAATTCACACAAGATATCAACCTTTGAACGCTCATCATTTCGCGGCTTCCCTGCCGTATACCAAACATGTTTCGAGAGTCCTACAGTGCATCCATGCCCGTTGTCAGCAACCTGTGGGAAATACCGCAACTGTTAGATCGACTTCTTTATATGGTAACGGTCATCCACGTGCTCGGCGTGTATAGCGTCCCGCCGTTTATCGTTTCTGCCGGAATTAGAACACCCCAGGTACGCAAGATAAAGACGAGATAAGATGCTAATATTCAGACACGCACGCTCGTCCGTAGAGTCCACCTATCGTTATCTCGTCAACAAGGCAGCGCGTTTTCGCGTTAGTATTCGAAACGTGCTTTCCAGGTGGTTTCCTTATCGCTTTTTCTTTGTCACGATATTGCCGAGATACTGAAAACAGTGTTTTTGGAACATGTTACGGCATGTTACGGATGACCACTCCTCAACGAGAACGCAGTAATTTTGAACACTTGCGTACCGGATTAATTACACAAAATACACACGAGATTGATTGATTTGTGGGGTTTAACGTCCCAAAACCACCATATGATTATGAGAGACGCCGTAGTGGAGGGCTCCGGAAATTTTGACCACCTGGGGTTCTTTAACGTGCACCCAAATCTGAGCACACGGGCCTACGACATTTCCGCCTCCATAAAATACACACGAGAATCATTCGTATTGATGTGGACGGAACAAGAAATCAGGATTAACAAACTTTGCAATCGAGTTCGCATCACTGCTACCGAAACATTAGAAAAAAGACTCTGACAAAAATATGTATAATGTTTAAAAAGCAAGCATAACCCTTCACAATTTTTTTTAGTTCAACGCAGTTAAAGTAGACGTGTTAGGCTACCTGAGATAAGGATATTAGCAGAAGGAGATGATTATCAGTTTCAAAGTGTGAATCCGCAATATTGTATGCACTAACACGTATTGTCTTATACACAATAATTCATGCGCAATTATGAATTATTGTCATATTTGAATTGATGTCGCTATGAATGTGTCATTTTTTGACACCTATTCTAAGGAGAGGAAGACGTATTGTTATTCAGCAAGATGAGCAAGGTGCACATATATGTCAATCTTATCTTAGCAATTACTTAGATTATCTTGAACGCCTTTATAAAAAAAAGGAATATCCATATTTCTCCGTGTATGTGTCTACAGGTCGACGACTTTTGCGTGCTTGCTGTGCTGTGCACGTGCAATCGCAACAAAAAATGTGCTACCGTGCCAAAATGCGTAGTCAGCGCGGCGTCCTATTGATGTCGCGGGGTTCGAATGACGCCGACGAGGAGGCTAGTGTGGTGCGACCGTGTTTTATTCCCGCGTTGCTCACAAGTTGGTCGAGAGTCCGCGAGACTTTTCTGTTGGTGACGTCACTTATATGATGATGTCATTAATGTGTTCTCATCTACACGTGACAGGATCATGTGACTACGTCGACGTCTGTTGAGATCATTCAGAATTGTTAGGTACGTATAAAGGAAATGAAGTGAAAAAAATAAAGCACTGTCTTATTGGCCGTTGCTTTGTACTGTCTTATTTGTAGTAAGAAACTACCCTGACTTTGGCTTCCCCAATTACTGAGACCCGTTGCCGCGCTAGTTAGTAGGGGTTCATCATCATAGCGCTGTGTGTGTGTGTGCGTCTCTCTTTTTTTGTGTCTTTGTCGTGGTGCGCTATACCCTTATAAATGATGATTCCCTAATTAAGACATTTGAAGTTTCAACATGCCCTTGCTCACACGATTGTGTTAGTTTATATGAGGTTGTCAACATATGCTGATTTTTACTCCAATAATAGGGAGATATGGCACCAGTATCATTCAGAGAAAACTGCAATCCTGTCTCTTAAGAATTATTCTAAAATACAATGATTTTCAAACCGGGCACCTCTTCCAAATTGGAGCAGTTTCCCTTTGAGCATCTGTTATTTCACAGGGTCAAATTGAATGTAAATATTTACAGCTTATGGGAAATCGTCGCTGTGGTTACAGCGTTTCTGCAGAATTACTGCTGGAAAATTAGTACCGGGAGTTAACACACGGTCAACCCAAATCAGGCGTTTCTGCAGGGGCGTTGGCGTAAACCTCAAAACTGATTTTGCCTGCTTGAAAGGTACAATTTATATAAATTGTTACAGTGTTGTTTGTATATATTACCCACCTGTGGATCGCAAATATTACTTTTTATTTATTTTTGTTGCTTTAAAAGATGACAGCGCAAATATTGTTGTGGGTCTAGATTTGCTCTAACAGTCACCATTTTTTTTATTTTAGCACGAAATAATAAACGTACTATTACCTTCAGGACTTTCTTTTAATATTATCGCGAGCGCAATACACGAAGATCTTGTTCGTGAGTCTCCACTGCTGTATATACCACGCCTTCACTTTTGACCGCCTTTCTATCGAGCATCGCGGATAAAATAACTGTCACTAACTGTCGAGTGTTTCTTTTTTTTTTAA
Organism: Rhipicephalus microplus; assembly: GCF_043290135.1. Taxonomy (NCBI): domain Eukaryota; kingdom Metazoa; phylum Arthropoda; class Arachnida; order Ixodida; family Ixodidae; genus Rhipicephalus; species Rhipicephalus microplus. The sequence goes on from NC_134707.1 coordinate 28,628,642, forward strand.
CTAAGGGTCAAGTTAGCATTATTCCTGCTTTTCTTTGATAGTGATACAACAAAACTCAGAAAAATTAGTTAGCCTTGTTTTATTTCAGCCGATAATGAATTAAAAATTAAACACCTTTTCATTTTTTACAACCCTCCCATAGCACGTCTCAGTATCTTTTGCAATATCAGACGGCGTTTTTCATTGGCTGTATTCCCGTTAGTCAAGTGTCACAGCTTTAGCTGCCATCATCGTCTTAATGTATATTCAGCGAAAAAAAAATGGCAGGAATCTACTTTAGACAATTGAGGTATGAAACGTAATCGATGTTTCCTACCCTTTTTAGACAGTTCTAAATCTTACACACAGTTTGTCCTACACTGTTCACGTGAGCGCAAATCACTGTGACTTTGTTTTTCTATTTGGTAACAAACAATGAACGGATACTACAGGATGAAATAAAGTACACTGGCAACATCAGTGGCCTCCTAAAGGTGAGTTCCAAAGTCTATGTCCGAGGTGGACTTGTCTCAAAGAAAACTTGGCGAGTATTCCAGTTGTGAGCGTACAAGAAACGGTGACATCACAGCAGAACGTCGCCATCTCACGTGTGTCTTGCTTTCGCGTTTGTGTGTAGTTTAGGAAAGTATGCACGTCTAACTACCTTTCCATCAGTTAACCTTCCAAGTGCAATGAATGGCTTACCGTTTCATCCGCATGATATACTGCCATGTTAACCGCGGTTGTTTTCCAGCACTCTATAATCCGTTGAGAACGAAAACATTCGCCCATTGCGCTCAAATAATTTCTGTACTCAACCCACCCCATCTTATGTTGAACAATTAGAGCAGATGTTGACATGAAACGAGCCCTTTATGAAACTCACGACTTAAACCTAAAGGGACCGTCAACTGACTTTTTTTGGATCCAATTTTTGTTTACCTGCGCGAAAGACACCTTACTTTTCGTTGCGATCGTAGCTGCAGTACCCAATCCCAAGAACTCGTATTCATTATATATAAGCAGTATTTATCGATCTGAAAGGCTCTGAACACGTTAGTGCCTTTTCATCCGGAAGCGCTGAGTATTGATAGCAATGCCGGTAGCTTTTCTGGTGGCTTATGCATGCTGTCGTAGGATTTCACAGAATTTCCTGGAACTATGCCTAACCACTTTTTGTTCTGCACTTTACAACTATTTTTGAAAAGAACAAGCCGTTACAATGAGACGGTGTGGCTGCATTTGTACCGCGTCGCTAGAGCCAAGTAATCGAAAACGGAACTGCGCATATGGATGGATGGATGCTATGAGCGTCCCCTTTATAACGGGGTGGTGACAAGTATGCCACCAGGCTCGACAAAAAAAAAAAAAAAAACCTTTTTTCTTTTTTTTATGTTGGCCTAATGCCTCTACTTCGATAAATTCTATCTTAATGGAAAAAAAGGTAAATTTTCAGCTTAAGTTCTCTGCCATTTACGGCACACTGTCCATCTTTTATTTTTCCAATATTTATTTTTGTCCTTTCTCTCTAATTTTCTGCCACCAATACTCTAACCGTCTCTTACTTATTTCAATCGCGGGTGTGTTCAGCTTTCCATTGTTGTCCCTAAAACCCAAGGCTTCCTGTAGGCTCGTGCCCAAACGTACACCTGGGTGGATATCTCCACATTCAATCAGAACATGCTCCGCCGTTTCCTTATCTTTCCCGCAGCATGTGCATTGTTCTTCTTCTTTACTGAATCTTGCTTTATAACTACGCGTTCTAAGGCAGCCCGATCTCGCTTCAAACAGTAAAGCGCTTCCCCTTGAATTATCGTAAAATGCCTCCCTCCTTATTTCATTTTTGCCCTTTCGGTAGTTACTCAAAGCCGGTTTTTTCTCCATAGCTGCCATCCAGTAAATCCTCTCCGCCTCCCTGACTTTTCCCTTAACGCTCTTTGTTGACATATGGCTCACAATACCAGCCGTATATTTACTAGTGAGTCTTCTAGTTCTTTTTCTCCACTGTGTGTCCACGCTCTTCCTATACAAATAACGGAACACCTTCTCTGCCCATCTACTCTCCTTCATATTTCTTAGCCTTTCTTCGAACCTTATTTTGCTCTGCGCTTCCCTCGCCTCAAAACCTGCCCACCCCATATCGCCCTTTACAGCCTCGTTTGTCGTCTTCCCGTGAGCACCCAACGCGAGGCGTCCCACAGTCCTTTGATTTACATCCATTCCCGATTGCACCTCTGCCCTCATGCACACCACTGAGTTCCCAAAAGTAAGCCCTGGAACCATTACACCCTTCCACAGACCTCGAAGCACCTCATACCTATTGTATCCCCACAACGCTCTGTGCTTCATTATTGCCGCATTCCTCTTACCTTTTGCTGCCGAGGCTTTTTCCTGTACCTCCATGTATCTATCACTCTCATTTACCCATACTCCAAGGTACTTGTATTCACTTACCCTCGGTATTTCTTGGCCTTGTATGGACACCGTCTGATCACAGGGATCATTGAATACCATCAATCCACACTTCGTTACACTGAATCCTAGTCCAAGAGCTTCACCTTCCCTTCCGCATATATTCGCCAGCTGCTGTATATCATCTCGACTGTCCGCAAATAAGACGATATCGTCCGCATAAAATAAACCTGGAAGCTTCTGCTCAATCATCATGCCGCCCTGTTTGTGTGACAGATTAAAACCAATGTTGCTACCTTCTAGCGCTTTTTCCATACTCACCATGTACAGCATGAATAACAGCGGGGACAAAGGACATCCCTGTCTCAGACCCCTGCTAATGATATGTCACGCAAAGGCAGCGCCACTTTGATGCGTACTACTAACGCAAGCTTATACGTATACTTTTATAAAGTATTATCTTTTGCTATGATAAATCAAACACTATTTCAGTAGTAATTAGGAAACTGTTCTCCGTGTACATTACCGCATGGTCACGTGACGGGGCATTTATGATAGTTTATGTTTTTGGCACCAGAGACGCCACAGGCCATTGCGTTTTTCAATAAAGAAATAAAAATAAAAATCCAATTCTCACTAGAAAAACGGGGCTGGTTTGAGTCACTATAAGGAACAATCTTTCCATCTGTGCAGTCATTTCATTTCATGTTCTGGACAGTTGTCAGTCCCTTTAGCATTGCCTTTTATTACTGGCCGGTAACTGGCATTTAAGCTAGAGCTTTTGCAAGTAATGCTTTGGTACAATTATCATTCAATCATATAACTTATCTTACGCATAGACATGCGTGCTTGCTTTCTCGAACACTTCGTGAGTATTGACAAATGCGATAAGGATATACGCACATCTTATCAAATAGCGGGTCGATGCGCATCATAGCTTAATATAGTTGCATGTTTTCGCTATCTGTTCCGCAATATGTTATGCCCTGTATATGAATGGTTAAACGTGCTTGATATTGCAATTTCACGATTGCCAAACGGTCTCACAACAGTTTCTGCTGCCAAATGGTTGTTTCGCTATCTTTTTAACTAGCGTTTGTTGAATTGATTAGCTCTTTTATTTCCTTAACGATTCCTGCTGTTGTTTGGTCTTTACGCCCTAACCACCCCAGCGATGCCGAAACACTACCATATATTGTGCTTCGGCACAACCATCTACCACGTATGTTAAAATATGTATTCGCGCTCTTGATTGATCGATATGCGGGGTTTAACGTCCCAAGGCCACCATAGGATTATGAGAAACGCCGTGCTGGAGGTCTCCGGAAATTTCGACCACCTGGTGTTCTTTACCGTGCACCCAAATCTGAGCACACGGGCCTACAATTTTTCCGCCTCCATCGGAAATGCAGCCAACGCAGCCGGGACTCAATCCCGTGACCTGCGCGTCGCGGGAGCTGTGTGCCACTTAGCTGCACACCTCCTCCTACTTTGCGTGCTTCTTCTTTCTTCTTTTCTTTTTTCCACTTTCTGAGAACATTTTCAATCACTACCACCTAACTTGAAATGAAGCGAGCACTGCATTCCTCTGCTTTATAGTCTTTTTTTTCCTTTTCAGACGGCAATTGCCAACAGGGACAAGCGCCATCACCAGGATATGACGTCACTACTAACCCCCTTAAAGCTAACACGCCAAGGATGACAAGGTGCCTTTGACAAAGATAGGTCCTCCTATCGAAACGTCAGCCACCTTGTCTGAGGCACTTCCACTGTTCACCCTGATTATCCCAATGCGCGTTATCAGTGTGACATAGCTTCGTTGACGGGAAAGTTGCCAGCGCCGTGTTTTCATGAAAGGAAGAGCAAGCAAGCCGGATGACGTTTATCGTCGTGGGACAAAAACCCACCATTTTTACTCGTTCTTTGTTTAGATTCATGGTCAGCAGGTAGGTGCAAAAGGAGCACTTGCCCTCCCTAAGCTACACAGTGTTTTCCCCCTTCCCCAGCCACGATGCAATACTGTTTTCACCCCCCAAGAAAAATCCGGCCGACGACCATGTTTAGTGATGTTTCCAGCCACACTAGGGTCAAGTGGGGGGAAGTTCCGCGTTTGATTTGAGGAGTGTCTGTAGGCATGGCAGTTCATGGTGTTGCTTCGCCGAGTTTTCCAAATAGAGGGGGATAAAACATGCATCAAGGTACCATACCTAAATACTTAAATATAAAGTCTCTGTACGGCCCTTACTTAAATATGGTGGCACACAACGAACTCATTTTTCCATAAGGTTAAGTAACGCAGTTTCTAACATGGACAAGAGTGATAAAAAGGACACGACACTCGCTACATCCCTCTTGTCTATGTTAGAAATTGTGCTACTTAACCTTACGGTAAAAAGATTATTCACCAACTAGCCCAGTTATCAACCTTATTGACACTGACCTCCCTGCGGTATTTTGTTGTATTAGGAATGCTAAGCACATCTTATGGATGCTACGTGTAAGGCAAAAGTGAGTGATACCCAGAACTCAGGCAATCTAGCTTACTATAGCTCATAGCATACCCATGCAACTACAAGAGCTACTGTCCCACTATATGAATCCACTGACGCGTCGTTACGGTAGGTTAATAGTGAGATCTAGCGGGATCGTGTTTCTCATCTAGTAACAATGACAGCAAACATGGCGGCGTCCAGGTTGTTGTAGTTGTACTCAGAGGTGTGCGCCGAGGCGATTTTGACCGGTGGCGGCGTGGGGGTCGTACAGAGTCGGCGGCGGCGGCGTTGTCGGCGCACGCCGGTTTTTTCATCGGCGGCGGCGTGCGGCCAATTTTCGTCGGCGGCGGCGGCGTCGGCGGCGTAGAAACCGAAACTGAAAATTCAAAAGGCTCTTCTGCCACAGGTTACTGAATTAGTTGAAATTCGGGAATTTTAATCCAAATAGCATAAATGACACTACACAGATGTGTCGACATCCCGATGAATGCAAAGCGTTTTGTAAAATAGTTTTTATTTCGCTTTCATGTAAAAATAACGCGTATTTCAATCTATGTCCATGTTCTACGGTAAATGTGCAGCACTTTGCTTTTTTTTAATTTAAGATGTTGTTTTAAGTTGTTGTTGTTGTTGTTGTTGGCAACGTCATACTTCATGAAACCTTTTTTCATTGAACAATGAGCAAGCAGTGACACACGTCACTCATTTCGCTTTTTCCGGATCTGATCTTACTTTTACATTGTACGCTGCACAAAAGAAGAAGCACGTCTGCTTCAAGTTTTCTTATTACGATTGCATGAAACCGCTTTTTTGAGTATCTGTCATGCTTTGAATGTAACTTTCCTTCAAACGAATCAAAATACCTACTTTTCGCAATGTGAGAATTTTTTATGCAGCGGTATAGGATGCGGAAGGAAACAAATCTGCGCATTTATTCAACTAGTTCTCAGCGCGGTGTTCAATGAATGAAGTGTAGACATGGGCGTGGGCGAGGTGGGTGGTGCAAAAAGGACACTTGAACCCTTCAAGCTCCACCAGCACTTGCTACCCACTCTAGCGACACCAACACGACCTACTCCCTCAGTCGTGATGCAAGTAAAGAAGGGTTCGCATCCCCCCAAGACAAAAACCTGTCGATGGTCATATGTGCAGATGAGAGCAAATGCAATATTTGCTCAGATAGACAGCCCATACTGGTCATGAGCTGGGCGTCCGTTGACCACGCCTGCAGAGAACGTTGACTCCCCGACCCCTTGGTGTTTGGTCAGGGGAGGGGAACACCCCTTGCAAGTGGGCCCCATTAAAATTTCTCTTAAAAACGTCACAAATAAGAATGCTTGATAAGTATGTATAAAACATTCAACTTTTCAATGCTTTTTTGAAGCGTGTTCACGTGCTCAGTACCCATCAGATGTGTGAGAAATCGAAATAGCAACTGCCACTCTCGACTTGTTCCGGAAAAGACACAATAGAACAATGCAATTACGAGTTCTGGGAACCTTTGTTCTTTTGTATATTTGATTTCTAGGCATGATTTGAATTCTTATATAATCAAAAATAAAACCTACAACATATTAAAAAAAGGCTGCTATTGCAAGATGTGTGTTGCAAGACGTGATTTTTCTAGACTTAAGTCTCTGCAAGGCACATCTGGTGTCACAAACTTGTAAGTGTCCCCCCCTTTTCCCCACGACATCTCCCGATCCCCCCCCCCCCCCCCTCTAATAAAAAGGCACCAATGTAGGCCTCCGGGATTGCCTACTGGCGCGCGGCGGGCCGATCCGGTGGCTAGATCCAACAGTGGCGATTTAGACTTGCTTTATTGGAGGTGCTGAAGGATCAAGAAAAGGCCGATATTTGTAAATTTCTTGAGAGTTCAGTGATAGTTTCTTCATGAATACCGTGGATTATTGGACCTCACTTTGTGTATAATGCTCCAATGAAAAAAAAAATGGTTTCATCCTGTGTCACTGCAGAGTCAGAAGCCATCACATGTGCAGGCATCAATAAGCTTCTATATGACATTGCTAAGGTTCAGTACATTTGTACAAATAATTCTCGTTAATTGAACATTTCGAGTATAATCCCTGCTTGGGTTAGTATGTGTGAAACATAAATTTGAGATTTAAAATTATCATTGTGTGTTTCTGCAGCAAAGACACATTGATTAAAACTGATGACTCCGGAGCTACGGCAGAGGTAACATTCGTTCTGTTTTTTTCGGTTACGGTAACGGTAATGCGTTACCTTTTTATGTATCTATATAACGTGGAGCCGTGAAACGTTCCCCTTTTTCTTATTTGAGTAACTAGTGAGGTATTTAGTTACTTTTTACTGTAACGGATACATCACTAAATAGACTTACAGGAGTGATGTCGGCCCACACCGTTAGTTGTTGCGGTCTACAGGCTGGCTGAAAACATTAAATGAATATATTCCTTTCATCCAGAAGGGTTGCTCGACCATTGATGATCTCGACCTTTGAGAAATACACAACAGCTTCTTAATGATATGCATATCATCCCACCGAAGAGTGCACTTCGTTTCGTTAATATTTACAGTCAACGAGAGTGCTGTCGTCACGCCGTATGTTTTAGGTAGAAATTTAGCCTACTCAAAATACCCAAAGACGTCGATCCACCGTGCAACGCGTGGCCACCCGATGACGGTTCTGTATGAAAATGGCATCCACACTGAAACATGTTGCATCTGCTGAAATTTTATCGCAACATTATTATACTGCCACGCTCGCTTGTATTTTTATGTCACAGTCTTGCGCAAAGGCACTGCCGTAGTGGTTCAGTAGCTAAGGTACTCGGCTGCTGACCCGCAGGTCGCGGGATCAAGTCCCACCTGCGGCTGCTTTATTTTCGATAGAGGCGAAAATGCTGTAGGCCTATGTGCTGCGATTTGGGTGCATGTTAAAGAAACCCAGGTTGTCAAAATTTCTGGAGTCCTCCACTACGGCATCTCTCATAATCATGTGGTGGTTTTGAAACGTTAAACACCACATATTAATCAGTTGCCTTGCGCAAAGGACGCTTGGCTGTCTGCGAACACTCTAGATTATTTTAGAACTTTCTGATAAGCTTGAGACACCTACGATATGGATGCTACGTGTATAAATGGCGACGTACCTTCGCGCAGATCATATTACCAACGACAAATGCTCTGATTACCGCTATCTGTGTAAAGCGCGAATTTCGAGCACTTTGCACTTTCCTATGCACATGTTCACTCAATAAAAAGTGTCGTCTTGAGCAACCCACGTACCATCTTCTTTGACGTCGCAACCACGCGGCACTACCGTAAGTGAAATGAGAACGCTGAAATGATTGATACAAAACAGTGAGATGGGGCGTAAGTGCATGGCCAAGTTTTGTTTAAGATGCGTATACCACAAGCTATTGTCTTCTATAGAACCAATATGATGCGGATTTGTTAAAATACTGTGAAGTTGAATGTCAAGAAAGGAATAACATGAACTTAGAAAGAGACAGTGGAGACGAAAAGTGATAGGTATCGACGTAAAGTTTGATCGGTCGTTCCCCGCAAAACGTCCTAATTTTTGTCGACTATCTCAGGTGTATTCGAAAAAAAAGTCGGGCTGATTTACTCCATTGAAATCAGTCTATCACGAAAATTCTTTCGAGAGAAAAATATTTTTGGTGACCTATATGTGACTGAAATTTCAGCTATAGGCTGGGCCCTATATTGAGTCTTAAGATAAAAGCCTATTTACTGAGAGAGTCTATGTATAGGCTCTATTTATTTTGCCGACCGATGGTTTCGAATATTTAAAACCTCCCACTGTGGCGTGCCTTGGTGTCGTATTGACGTTCTGGCTTGTAAAGCCGAAAACTTTATTTTTCAAATTATAAACTGTTCGTATCTCCCCCCCCCCTCCCCTCCCCGGCACTCGTTCTAGGGTTGGTCCTTTGATAAACACCAGTCACATATCTTTAAAGAAATGCTTGGATATCAACTATCCATAACTCTCATTTAAAGATGTGGAAATGAAATGACGTCACTAAATTACCGATGAGGTGAAATATTAACTTTAAAAGCACAGTAAACGTGACTAAAAAGCTAATTCAACGCTAAAACAATGTAACCTTAGCTAATAATGTCACCACACTTCTAAAACCTCATGAAATGTATATTGCATACCTGCAAGGTGCAGTTATTCGAGCGCTTTTTGCAGTGAAATTTGACCATAGAGTTAATCTCGTTCATGGCAGTGCTATTTCTAAATTTGACGTTTGAATATCTAACGAGGCTTACGAGTTTCTTTCGGTGAAATCCGCGTTTTTTTTTTTTTTGGCGATGTAATTGAGCATTTTATGCATTGTGCTGGCACGAAGTTTATTGTAGATGATGCGTTTATAGAGTACGCCGTTCAACGACTGTGGTGAAATAGAAACAGCAATTTATGTTCATTCATGCTGCACAACTCTCGTGATATGCTCCCAGAGAACAGAAAAACGCATAACGAAGTACATTACTAACGAACGGAAGAATTAAATATTTCTTGGTCTTTTCATGTTGTTTCTGTAGTCCAATCTACAAACGTTCGTATTAAACGAGCATGATGGTACAAAGGCATGAAATTGGGTTCTGCAGCATGTTGTGACACATGTGCCACTCCAGGTCACCTTTATTACATGACATCGGAATCCACACTGAGCTTGATCTATGATTATGTACCTAATCAACGGAGAATAAGAGCTAAGCTCCGGATTCATTATTAATGTGGCTTCAAAGACGAGAAAACAGCATGATTCGCGAGCAATCGAGCGCCCGTTCTCTCTCTCTTATTCGTTGAACTGCTTGTGCCTTGAGATGCCACTTCAATTTCTTTTTGAATAAATGTGGTGATCTGGAAAGTTGTGAGCGCCAAACAAGGCGCTAACAAGAATGAGAGAGACAGGACGGGTGCTTGTGAACGTCGCGTGGAGGCATTAGTTTGCGCTCGAAATTTCCCGATAGCAATGCGCCATCTGGCAGGATTTCAAGTTTTGTTAAAATGTAGCGATGACACAGATAATGGGTTTTGTCATGTCATTTGCTACCAATTAAACAGTGGCTGCGTAATTTAGGTTATTATGAAAATTGTCGCGGCCATATTTCAAGAAGGAAGGAGGCAGAAACGCACCGTTCATGCCATACGTGATCCTTCATCACTCGTGGAAATCAATTTATTCAAGCTGTAACGTGATTGAAGAATTCTGTTACTTCTCGGCAATCAGAGAGGCTTTTAATTCTGCAGTCTCTTTATGAGATATTGCTGCCATCTTTTTCCAACAGGCTTGCAGTTCTGTTGCACCGACATAGCAACACCCATGTTTTTGATGATTTTTTCATTCCCATTCAAAAACTTTTCTATTCATAGTCATTTTTGAAGCGCATAAGAACTGAATTCCTGTCGTTCGTCACCCGTCACTGCGTTCGTCCAGTACACACTGCAAACGGCTTGATGACAAAGTTGTTTCCACGCTCAGGTTTCTCGTACCGAAGCTTTCGCGCTCTTTGTGCACTTCAAGGAATGCAGAAAGACTACAAAACAACGCAACGAGCTCTACACCATGCCATTGGGACTGGTATGGGGCAAACTTGTTGCGAGTGGTCTCGCAGTGTTCTGCCATTGCGCTTCGTTCGCTGTTCCGTGAGCTCAAGTTTGGTCGACACGCGGCGTCGTTGCGGCGCCATTGGTGTCGTGTTTCCCGTGTCTTTTCTTATACACAGTATTCTGCGAATAAATGCCTCTGCGTAGCCGCTGGTGCCGAGGTCGCGGATTACGTTTTTGCTTCTTTCCATCCGCAGCTGTGGTGACAATTGGTGGTTAGATTATCGGTTATTTCTTTACTTATTTTAGCTTTCTCGTTTAGCTAGTTTTCTGTATTCTTGCCCAAGAAAGGTGATCCAGATTTTTTTTTTTTTTTCGTGGGAATGACCATAGGTATCTGCGTACATGGTTGCAGCTCCACATTTCCAAGTTGTACGACTCGGACTGCCCTGCCGATGGCCCCTATTCTCTTTCTGCTCTAGCAGCCATGACCGTCACGTTCTTCCAAACCTTCTCCTCCTACCTACTTCTAAACTATTTTCTCCACTCTCCCCTTTCCCTTCAAGGGACTGAGCCGTGGTCTCGCAAGGAAAGATAGTGTCTTTTTCTTTTTTTTTCAACCACACATTCATCCATTCAGGGGAAGCTTGCATGCAGTAACTGGTTTGGAAAGCAGGTAAGGTTCGCGGAAAGTCACCTCACCTACCCTGATTTGTTCCGGGTCAACGCTCTCGAGGTGCGCCAAAAGAGGCGACAACACGAAAGTCATACTTCGAATTCTTTAGGGCTGTTGGCTCCCCTCGTCAAAAACTCTTTGGACACGCCTGACTGACTGATGGCCTAGGAAGAGCTGTCGGAAATCCAGGCAGCTTGATTTGTTCGACGTGCCACGAGACGCGCTGAATAATTAGCCGAGAGGTTGGTATTCGTCGTCAGGTATGTTTCCCACACTTTGTGGTGCTTTCAAGTCTTTCACTCCCCCACGCCCTAGCCTGCCTAGCGCTGCAGGCCCTATTCTGCTCGTGCGATGCAACGTTATCGCACTGTGCTGTGTTGTGCGTATTATTGCATTACGACCTACGTTGTGTTTCTCTCTCGCCGTGTGACGAACTGAACGTGCATCCTTTCTATTTCCTGGGTAGAAAAGAAGGCAGTGTTTGACTTTCTCTCTATTTCTCCTTCTCTTTTTTTAATCTTTATTCGCTGCGCTGTGCTCCCTGCTGGGCTGCAGAAATTAGGCGCCTTCTTCTAACCACTACCCCCACCATTTGGGGGACGGAGATGAAGACGACAATTTCTTTGGACTGCCCTGATGAGCCAAGATCTCCTAGGAGACAAGACAAGACAAGACTGCCCTGGACTGAATGGACATGCAGTCTGTCCATTTACAGTGATCTGCAAGGCGGCTTTCCTGTAAGGTTTATTTTCTAGCCAAAAACTATCGTTCACAGACTGCTTTTCTCTCTCATTGTGTCTTTACCTCTTCGAATTCCAGCGAATGCACGTGAGTACAACAAAATGTCACCTCTTCAAATTCCAGCTAAGGCACGCGAGCACAAGATCTCAAAAAGGTGAATGGCAAAAACAAAATGAGCGAGAAAAGCAGTCTGTGAACGAGAGCTTATGGTTGGAAAACTAACCTTACAGAAAAGCTGCCTTGCAGATTATTGCAAACTGTCTATTGTTTTCTCCTGCAGAGAATTTTAGGAAGATCACGGCTTAAAACGCGAGCACCGAGACGCTCTGAACCAGCTCTCAGAAGCTCTCATCAAGCTTCCATGATGCTACCTTTAGTGTGTAAATAGTGAACATAAACGTTGCTCTTATCAGCCCCGGCTACTCTGCTTGACTTCTACCTGAGACTTGGCTAGCTCTTTCGAACACATCACGAGCAAGCAAAAGGGCACGTAGTTGTAAATATGAAAATGTGCAACATCACATCGCTTTTATTACGTGACATATTCGTTCTCTGTCGCATTCGCCCGATCGTGTCCACATATAACTTTTACGTTTTATAGCGACGACGCACCGTTGATTGCGGTCACGCCATTGAATGTCATTTAAACAGCGGTTGCATTATTTATTTGCAAATTACTTCTTCATAAAGTATGGTGAAGTAATTTATTATTTGGCCACCTGAGGAGCTTTCTAACTTGACTTGTTTTTTTATCAAGACTTGAATATAATGTTAAATTTTATTTGGTTGACTCTGAGCATTACCTTCGCAACAGAAGTACATCTGTCAGTGACAATCATTCTTAACCTCTCCCAGTGCCAGTAGGTCCATTCAAGTTACGTCATGAAAACCAGTTTGCTGAACTATGTCATATATGACATGTCGCTCAAATGTCGGTCTCTGCATTTTTGATGAATCCAGCCGTCTTTTGTAAATTGTCTACTGGCAAGTTTTTTTAAATTTTGTTTTTTTCTTTTTAAAACTGGTGGTCTCAGATAAGCTTATTACGCCTCTTTTCACCACTGGATAGCCGTTGTTACGCGCGGCGCCTGGGCCGACGGGGGAGGGCCGCGTTCTTTGTTCATCAAACAAGTCACCGAAGGGCTGCCAGCCTGCTGTCCGCCATGTACTGTCCATCTTAGCCGGGAAGTGAGGTGGCATTCCGACACCATAAGACGTTCGACGAGACGACCACAATGGTTTCTTGGTGTCACAGGTGCAGTGTGGTGGCCACGCCCTAATCAAAGACCTTGACTTGAGCGAGTGTGAGCGGCACCGTCAGAAATGGTGTGTGTGTCTCGTAATTCAACAGCGCATTCTGGACCGATTCCCTGATTAAGTCAAAACGTACACTTTATAGTGAGCCACCCAGCTCATTCGCAAGAGACCTCTCGCCCTGTCATTACAGAATGTAATAAATACTCTGTTAAGTTTGCCATCTTACTCCTGAGTGCACATGCGTTTTCTTTTCTGTCTCTCTACACGCCCTTTCTTGCCCCTATTTCTCAACCCTCAGTGCTAGGCAGCAAACCGGATGCCAAGATATGGTTAATCCCGCAGCCTTCCTCTCTCTCTCTTGCCATCTTACTGCCTTGGCATCTTCATCCCGGGTATCCAATGGCTTAAAAAGCCGGTACAAACAGACAAGTTAATAAAACAGATGGTGAATGTTTTCTGCAGCATGTTCAGACGCTGCATATAAGTGGTCATCCTCGAAAATTACCAACTTTAACACCGCGGACAGGTGCTGATATACCCTGAGTAGGTTCGAGCATGTATTATGCCTCGACGCTTTTAATCTCCATTAAACTTCTCCCTTTCGATTTCATCCTTTGGGGTTTTGTGTAGTTCTTCATTTAACGCCTAACCTCCATGTCCTTCCTCATTTATTCCTCCTCCTCCCTTCATCTAACGCGCTGCATTCGTGCTGCACTGCTACCACTTCATTTTTTCTTTATGTACGCCCTGTTTCGGGCACAATTATAGGCTGCCATCTTGGACTGATAATGATGCCGTTTTCTATCCGTATGAATATTCGAATTGTGCTATGGCGAACTCGCACGCATCAAAACGCTGGGCCATTACATTCAACGTCGTATCACCATAATCATAGCTAATTACGACACAAAAAACAGATAAGTTGCTTCTAAACCTAAGATGGCAGTGTCTATGCTTTACTGTAACTGTTACATTTATTTTTTGTCAATTTGTCCAGCATGTCAGTTCATGCAGCGGCCGTCGAACTCGTTCCGCTGTTCATAGTGGTACTCTCGGTCTCTGAAGCTGGATGAAGATAACTAAGAAGCCTGGTTTTTACTGGCTACATAAAATGTGAAACGAAGCTATAAATCACGATGAAAAAGAAGACAAATCTGTGAAAAGTCAGTACTGGCGCATAAATGGCGCGCCGATTGCGCCGATGAAAAACGTCGGCGGCGGCGGCGGCGGCGGCGAAAACTATCGGCGGCGGCGCGCCGACCAGTCGGCGCACACCCCTAAGTATTGATAGCAATGCCTGTAGCTTTTCTGATGGTTTATGCATGCTGTCGTAGGATTTCACAGAATTTCCTGGAACTATGCCTAACCACTTTTGTTCTGCGCTTTGCAAGTATTTTTGAAAATAACAACCGTTACAATGAGACGGTGTGGCTCTATAGATCTTCCATGCATTTGTACCGCGTCGCCAAGCCAAGTAATCGAAAACGGAACTGCGCATATGTCACGCAAAGACAGCGCCACTTTGATGTGTACTACTATACGTATACATTTATAAAATATTATCTTTTGCTATAAAGAATCAAACACTATTTTAGTAGTAATCAAGAAACTGTTGTCCTGTACTTTAACGCATGGTCACGTGACGGGACATTCATGATAGTTTATGTTTTTGCCACCAGAGACGCCACAGGTCATTTTTCGCGTTTTTCAATAAAGAAATAAAAATAAAAATCCACTTCTCACTAGAAAGACGGGGCTGGTTTGAGTCACTATAAGGAACAATCTTTCCATCTGTGCAGTCATCTCATTTCATGTTCTGGACAGTTGTCAGTCCCTTTAGCATTGCCTTTTATTACTGGCAGCGATAGTATATTGAATCATGTTGCCGGTAACTGGCATTTAAGCTAGAGCTTTTGCAAGTAACTGCTTTGGTACAATTATCATTCAATTATATAACTTATCTTACGCATAGACATGCGCGCTAGCTTTCTCGAACACTTCGTGAGTACTGACAAATGCGATAAGGATATACGCACATCTTATCAAATAGCGGGTTGAGCCGCATCATAGCTTAATATAGTCGCATGTTTTCGCTATCTGTTCCACAATATGTTATGTCCTGTATATGAATGGTTAAACGTGCTTGATATTGCAATTTCACGATTGCCAAACGGTCTCACAACAGTTTCTGCTGCCAAAGGGTTGTTTCGCTATCTTTTTAACTAGCGTTTGTTTAATTGATTAGCTCTTTTATTTCCTTAACGATTCCTGCTGTTGTTTAATCTTTATACCCTAACCACCCCAGTGATGCCGAAACACCACCATATATTGTGCTTCGGCACAACCATCTACCACGTATGTTAAAATATGTATTCGTACTCTTGATTGATTGATATGTGGGGTTTAACGTCCCAAAACCACCATAGGATTATGAGAAACGCCATGCTGGAGGTCTCCGAAAATTTCGACCACCTGGGGTTCTTTACCGTGCACCCAAATCTGAGTACACGGGCCTACAACATTTCCGCCTCCATCGGAAATGCAGCCAACGCAGCCGGGACTCAATCCCGTGACCTGCGCGTCGCGGGAGCTGTGTGCCACTTAGCTGCACACCTCCTCCTACTTTGCGTGCTTCTTCTTTCTTCTTTTCTTTTTTCCACTTTCTGAGAACATTTTCAATCACTACCACCTAACTTGAAATGAAGCGAGCACTGCATTCCTCTGCTTTATAGTTTTTTTTTCTTTTCAGACGGCAATTGCCAACAGGGACAAGCGCCATCACCAGGATATGACGTCACTACTAACCCCCTTAAAGCTAACCAACGCCTCCTGTACTGTTAGCTGAACGCCTCCTGTAGGAGGCGTTGAGCTAATACGCCAAGGATCACAAGGTGCCTTTGACAAAGATAGGTCCTCCTATCGAAACGTCAGCCAGCTTGTCTGAGGCACTTCCACTGTTCACCCTGATTATCCCAATGCGCGTTATCAGTGTGACATAGCTTCTTTGACGGGAAAGTTGCCAGCGCCGTGTTTTCATAAAAGGCACAGCAAGCAAGCCGGATGACGTTTACCGTCGTGGGACAAAACCCACCCTTTTTACTCGTTCTTTGTTTAGATTCATGGTCAGCAGGTAGGTGCAAAAGGGGCACTTGCCCTCCCTAGGCTACACAGTGTTTTCCCCCTTCCCCAGCCACGATGCAATACTGTTTTCACCCCCCATGAAGAATCCTGCCGACGACCATGTTTAGTGATGTTTCCAACCACACTAGGGTCAAGTGGGGAGAAGTTCCGCGTTTGATTTGCGGAGTGTCTGTAGGCATGGCAGTTCATGGTGTTGCTTCGCCGAGTTTTCCAAATAGAGGGGGATAAAACATGAATCAAGGCACTCTACCTAAATACTTAAATATAAAGTCTCTGTACGGCCCTTACTTAAATATGGTGGCACACAACGAACTCATTTTTCCGTAAGGTTAAGTAACGAAGTCTCTAACATGGACAAGAGTGATAAAAAGGACACGACACTCGCTACATCCCTCTTGTCTATGTTAGAAATTGTGCTACTTAACCTTACGTCAAAATGATTATTCACCAACTAGCCCAGTTATCAACCTTATTGACACTGACCTCCCCAACGTTTGACCTCCCTGCGGTATTTTGTTGTATTAGGGATGCTAAGCACATCCTATGGATGCTACGTGTAAGGCAAAAGTGAGTGATACCCAGAACTCAGGCAATCTAGCTTACCATAGCTCATAGCGTACCCATGCAACTACAAGAGCTACTGTCCCACTATATGAATCCACTGACGCGTCGTTACGGTAGGTTAATAGTCAGATCTAGCGGGATCGTGTTGCTCGTCTAGTAACAATGACAGCAAACATGGCGGCGTCCATGTTGTAGTTGTACTGCGCTATCTTTGGTAATGTTGTTGATGCGATTCCCTCAAGTTATTCGAATTTATTCGACGTCTTTCGTCTAAAGAAGTCTGTGCTCCCATTTTTTACGCCCTTCAACCTACGCGGCGAGTGACGGAACTCTGTATATTCCTTTGAAGCAGTAAACAATCGTAAGTATCACTCGTCGTATCACTTTCGTCACCGACGCTTGACAGCTGCCTGTTACTGTGCTCATAAAACGATGAGGCCTCTGAGACGCTCACTTTCGGTGGCAATGTCACATTACGTCACGTAGAATCACGCGCATCCAGTGATGGAAGTGAGTGCATGTCCTGATTTCTTTAACCAGCCAATCAGCGCTTGCCGAAAGTGGTGCCACTGGAAGAAATCACCCGATGGTTGTTTCTAAGAGGCGTTGGTTGAAACGTTGGTGAAATCTTCGATTTGGCTTGCACTAGTTCAGAAAAGTGCAGGTGCAGAAAAAGCGGTGCCAAGCGGTGCAGTGAGCGTGCAGCGCCGGTCGAGCAAGTGCAGGTGCAGCCTCAACCACGCCTCGGCACTAGCCGACACTAGCGCGCGACGGCTACAGCCAAAACGAAGGCGTGAGTTGACGTGAGTGCAGGCCGGAGAACACCTTGTAGTGTAAGCCTAAAATAGCCGCCTCCGCCGCCTTGTCCGATCAATACACGGCCGTGATGGCACTTCTTGTGACTGCGATGGAATTGCTGGACTCGAGCAGCGACGACGATTCCGTCAGCGGTGCCGTTTGCAGTGACTGCGACGATGAGTACGACGATGCGTGCATCTTGGTCGCGTGCGCGTTGGTGCGCGACGATGCCAACCGTGTACCCGGGTACGAAAGCATTATCGGCAGGTACCATGAGTATGAATTCAAGCGCCTCTTCAGGCTGTCCAGGGAGACTTTTGATAGTTTCAGGGCCAAGTTCAAGACTTCAGCCTTCTACCCAAGGGCAGTGCAAGGCCGCCAACAAATCAGTGCCGAAAAAACATGCCTCATAGCGCTTGTGTACCTAGGCTCACAAATATCTATGTACGCCATAGGCGACAAATTCGATGTTACCGAGTCGTCTGTTCATGTTTGTGTGACACGGGTCGTTCACTTCTTACACGCTATTAGCGATGAGATAATTTGCTGGCCTAGTAGCGCGGAAGTGACCCGCATAAAGAACGGCTTCCTCGCCAAAAGTAAAGGCAAGGGCCCAAGAAACACCATCGGCTGTATCGATGGATCACACATCGGGATACTCACTCCAAGCGAATCTACGCAGTCTTACTTCAACCGGAAAAAGTGGCCTTCGATAATCCTGCAAGGAATCTGCGACGACAGGAACAAGTTGCTGAACGTGTTTATTGGGTTTCCAGGTTCGGTTCACGACGCCCGTGTCCTGAGGGAGAGCCCCTTCTTTGCACGCGCAATTCAGGAATGTGAAGACAATTATATACTGGGTGACAGTGCATATCCACTGATGCCATGGCTCATGACCCCATTCAAGGACAATGGAAGTTCTTTTCCTACGTGGAAAAAGAGCTTCAATAAACGACACAGTCAACAACGAGTGCTTATTGAGAACACCTTCGGCCTGCTTAAACAGCGTTTTAGGAGGCTCTACCTTGTTGATGCAAAAAGTGTGCAACAGTGCTGCTATATAGTTATGGCTGCGTGTGTGCTACACAACATGTGCAACGATGAAAGGGACTTCCTTGAGGAACTTGCAACGCTTCCCCAAGAAGAAGATGTGGGCAATGATGAAAGTGAAGGAGATTTTGATTGCAGTCTGCCAGGCTACAGTCAGTCTCTGCGAGAGTTCATTGCAAAGGAACAGTGCTAGAAGTTCATCTTTGCTTCGCGATTTATTCAGTGTGCAAATGTTTTGCGAAGTGGGGTGCCGCGTCTAGAAGCAATGTTTTTTTTTAACAAATTAGATGGAGTAGACACTGCTAGTGTTATAAAAGTTTATTGCCCATATAATAACCCGTCCTTATTTGAGAGTACGTCGATCAACCGATCGAATCGCTGCATGCGCTCATCATGCCGCTTTGCCTTTGCCTCTTCCCATTTTTTTCTTTCCTCCAGTTGTTTCACTGCTGCCTCCTCTTGCTTAGCTCTCGAAGCTTGCATTTTTTCTAATGCCTCCAAGAGCGGCGTGACTTGGGACCTACTCTGGCGCTTCCTTTTTGGCGTTGTGCTGCTCCGAACTTTGGATGCTGTGTTGCACTCGACTGGGACTGCTGCATCTTGAGGTGCTTCAGTGATGCTGGTGCTGTTGAAAGTAATTGTACAGGTGCCATGTCATTTCCAGGCTACAGCACAAATTAAGTAATTTTTACTTACTCTGGACTTGCACTAGGCAGGATTGTTTTTCCAGGCTCCAAGAGCAGCCTTGGATTTACACTATGTTCTTTTTCCAAGACTTCTGCCAGCTCTCTGTAATAGACACTATGAGAATCACTGAAGATATGAAGACACAATCGTAACTTACTCTTCATATTCACAGTTCACACGGTGGTGACCTGAAGAATTGTTGTCTTTTTTTGACTTTTTATATGCTCTGTCCAGCGACTTCCATTTGTTTTCCACTTGTGTGGCAGTCACGTTGCACAAGAACTCCGTATTGATGGCCTCAGCCAACTTCTTCCACAGAAGCCTTCTTGTGCTAAACAAAAAAGCAAAGCACAGTTAGTAGGAAAGAAGGAAGCGACGTAACGTGACCCAAGTCTTGCAGTAGCACATGAACCTTTCCTTAGTACTTCATATGTGTAGCTTTCAGGGATAATTGCTAGGGATGTTCGATTATTCGAAAATTTTGGATAATGAATCAAACAGCACTGTATTCGGTTCCTAAGTCGAATCGAATTGCACATATTCTAAGTAACAAATATTCTTTTAATAATCGGCACTGGCGGGAGAACCCCAAAACAACGAAACAGCTACAAGTCATTCTTTCAATCCCTAATGTGACCTGTACGCAGCCCAAGCTTTTGCAAGACTACCTACACTATATTGATTGTCGAATGAATGCGCTTCTGAAAGCTCCATTCTTGCTCAATTTTTACTGCACTTTAGCTGTATCGCATTTATCAGCTCCTGTCTTCGTCTTGTAATAACCAAAGGTGGGAACTACGAGTGCTTGCAGCTTCACGACTAGCAACAGATACAAGTTTTGCGTTTGCGTAAATTGTTCTTGCAGATGTAAATTTCAACGCCCATTGTTATCCGCTTTTAGTGCGCAGGCCATGTTGTGATGACGGGTTGATCTGCTCCGTTACATATTTAGTTGTATCTGCAATGTTTGGTTGTAAATTGTTTTGTTTTTGTGTCCCAATTTTATTTAAAGTGAGGTGACAAAGTCTCACGTTGATAACGCTAGTCAATGCCGTAGTTGAACCTACAATTACAAAATGTTACGAATATTCTAGTTCCTGCTGCATACGAGATTACCTTAGTTTTCGTAATTGTGGTATTTTGAGTAGATTCAAACTGACTGTAATGGCCTTTGTCGAAAGTTTGTGACTATTTGTTTCAAATAAAATGTTCTGTTCTAAGGCTGTTTTGAAAATGGTCTACTTACTATTCAAACAGTATTCAATTACTATTTGTATTCTATTTGGTGCCATTACTATTTGACTCTTACTTGATTAGGTTCCGAAATTCACTATTCACACACTTCTGATAACTGCGAACGTTCTTTTTGTGCGGGAAGCATTATGTTGGAGAAGTTGAACATTGTGTAAATCACTCTTTTGGATCATAAAGCTTCACTAAGGAGACAGCCATATTCTAACCTGTCTTTGCATTGTAAAACATGCAGCTGCGCAACCTTGTTTGCTGACACGACGGCGCAGTCTAGGTTCAAAGATAGGGTAGCACGTGTCAAGAAGCATATCTCTTTTAACAATGAGCTGCACCATCTTGAAAAGTGGCAGTGCGAGAGAAATGCGGACAGACAGTGAAGACACAAGGACTGCAGGGCGAGACTTGCTAGAGATGTGCCTCAGAATAACAACATGCAATTCCCTCTAGTGCAAATTCTCAAGGCAGCACTACACTTGCAACATGGCTTGAGCTTGGAGGTGCTGCACCTTTTCGGCAAGACAGCGGTTGTGCAATGCCCAACACAAAAGCACCGTCGCTGTTTTTGAAGATCACTTGACTTAATGAAACATTACGAATGCCTTCGTTGTGTATATATGTGCGTGACTATACATACTGTTTGTGTGTATATGTAAACGTATATGTCACAGTCAGGCGCATAGCCAAAATTTTTTTTCAGTGGGGGGGGGCAGTAAAATGTAAATTGCTGGCAGTAAAATGTAGGCAACAATAACCATCGCCATTGTGAACTTCATGCGCCCTTATCTTGTTGGTGCTTGCCTAGAGTGAAACGGAATAATAAAAAGCTGCAAATAATTTTGGACATAGGATGACATACCGAAGTGCCCTGGTTTTTCCCACCAAGTCCTTCATTTCCGAGTATTTGGCGATGAATAACCTTGTTTTTCGGGCGCTCCAAAGCTCTTCCACATCTTCAGCCGACGCGGCTGCTGCTGGAAATGCGGCTAAAGCCCCATCGCTGTCAACGTCGCCGTCGCAGGCAGGAGAAGGCGTCGGCGGTTGTGCCGGAGGGGGGTCATTTTCACGATTCCCTGCCATGAACCGCAACGTAACGCGCTTGCCGTCTGCAAGGGCGAAAACCAAGATTAAAAATACCGACATAGCATAAGCAATGCTACGAGGCTGTTTGCTGACCGACTACGACTCCTGGCCGCTAACCACGTTTTTTGGCAATGCATGCAGCCTGACTTACCTGATGCCTCATAGACGTAACCGTTGGCGTCCGTCATAAATGACCCGTCGGGATTGTGAAGTGCCTTAACTTCCTTTTGAACGCCCTGAACAACTATTTGCAACGTCGTCTGCTCTGGCCTTGGGGGGACGCCCGCCATGCTGCACTACTCTGCACCTGCTTTGGAGTGCGTGCACGCCGGTACAGAACTCGTCAGGAACTAGGCTTACACCTAGACAAAACGAGGGAGCCAGTGCAGAGGGTGCGACAGAGGGCGCGCGCTGCTCCGGCAAAACGAGGACGAAGGTGCTGCACCCTTTGAACTGGTTCAGCCGGTGCAGCCAAAACGAAGAGACCATAGGTTGTCTACTAACCTGGTAAAGCAGTTGTTGCCAGTCAATTTGGACATGTCCGGAAAATAAGGGAATACCCGTGGAGTATTCGAAACACCTGACTGATTCATGCAAGATGAGTGATGACATTCTGTACAACCACCGCCACGAACAGTGTTTGCTTTTCATAAAAGGTATGTTGTAAAGCTTAAGAACATCTGTATCTACATCCTAAGTGCGATCTAAAAAGGTATTCTTCATTTCTGGAAGATAAGTATGGTTTTTAATATTCTGCTGGTTTTGTAATATTCACCAATTCGCCCGAATAGTAATAAAGTAACTGTTCATAAATTGTGCCTCTACAGATCGCGCAATATATAATTTCTCAAACATGATGCTCGCTCTGATAATTATGTGCTTGTTTGTCTTAGTCATGACCTCTATTCGGCTTGAAGGCATACCGGTTTGACGAGGAGCAGCTCACAGGCCGGGGTGAAGCTCATTCAGTGGCGATTTAATGTAAAGCGTTTTTTATTTCTGCGCTCAGTTTATGCAAGTGCCCCGGCGGGTTTGTTTTGATGTTTTTTTTTTTCAATCGCTAGTGGGCCCGCTTCCACTACACAGGCAGTAAATTTTCTTAGCAAGCTTACCCGCCAACAAATAGGCTTAGAATCATCATTGAAATCCCATAACTGTAGGGGAACTCGGAAAGAATTAAATGTGCAGGCACTCGATGAAATCACTAACGATACCGTTGAATGCAAGAAGTAAATTTTAAGGCCGTGTTCCTTGTTAATACAACCTTAGTGAAAACCACCAGTGAAGGAAAGGAAGGTATGGGGGATGTTAATTGCACAGTTTTGAGCAAATTGTAGTAATTATGATAAAAATATGAAGAAAGTAAAGTGAATGAAAAGACAACTTGCACTGGCATGGACCAAACCTGCAACCTTTGACTAAGGCCCCTGATGCTGCACCGATTGAGCTACAGCGGCAGTCGTCTTTTCATCTACTTTATTGGATATTTGTGTATCGTTTCAGCAAATCACCATTGTCATTTCAGCAAATGGGACTGGAGCAGAGCAGTCACTCTAGTGGCGGTTCCCTGAAAGTCGGAAAGGGCCGCCACACCAAGGCATCCTCACCTCGCCCCTCAATTAGCTCGGACTCCGACGTCCCCTACGTCTCGTCAACGGTGAACAACCCGATCGGAGGTATGTTCTTATGAGACTTTGACGTAAGCTTTACGCACTGTGTCATACTATCAGTGAGATATGAATAGCTTAGTCAACAGTTTGATGAAAGTTCGTCTGGCTAGGCATTGGATGAGATGAAACATTCTGAGTGAGCAAGTCCGATGAAATGGTCTGACGTTTGAAAACTGCATAGGGCTTGAAAGGGGAACCCATATGCAAGAGTGAATAAGTAACCTATGTTCGGTTCTGAAACATCAAATTATTTGACTATGCTTGGTCAATGACCGTGTGTTTCATCTCGTATAGATAGCTTGCTGCCACTTTTTCCTCTTCTGATGGGGCATTATGTCTGGACAGTGCGAGTTAGCTAGGCCTGCAAAGCTATCACAGCCAGTTATAATTTGACAATAGTAACAACTACGTCTTTGTCACAGTGCTGTTCTTAATTAGGCAGGAACAAAGTGGTGCACACTAATCTGTGCTGTTCTAAAGTTTCAGATTTCTATCTGTACGACTTGCATGAGTAAACTGAGTCATTCACTCCATGATTATGTCTTGTTCGAGTATCACATATTCACGAGGCTTGTTTATACCCCCATGCTAGCACATATTTTCTTAAATGATGGCTAGGATCATGTGTAACGCTAGTACACTACCTTTGTACCTTTATTCCCTATTGATACCTTCAAAGTGACTTACCATGTCTTACTAACAATGAGTACATTTTATTATTCTAAGGCAATCTCGATAGACTCTCCTAGTATAATAATCCATTGATAAAGTGTGACACAGTATACACTTCCTAATGACAATTTGTGTGCTCTACTGGCGTATGCACTGCACCCAGATATATGAGTGCCGAGTCATAGTTACATGCCCCATTCATGGCTAAGAAATCCATACATGCAAACAACTGACGACTCATAAGTTTAGATAAAGGCTTACATGGCTTCAATTAAGCTTGACAATATTCCAAGCACATGAAATGGTGCAGAAAAGACATGCAAACATATATGAAGCAAAATTGAATGGAGCGAGGTTGATAAGGCCTGATAGCAGTTTCAACAAGTACGATAAAGTTCGTATGCATGTGATTAGGTTCGACTTGGCTTGGGATGGCTCTGATATAATCCAGAAGTGTCCAATTCACTTGTACTGCTTTATTAAGGGTTAGATGCTGTTTTGTTCGCCGTTATATGCTGCCAGGTGGTTATATGCTGCCAGGTGAATTATGTAAAAGTTAGAACTGCTTAAAGGGACAATAAATAGCAAAATAATTGTCTGCCTTTGTAAAGTACAATTTGACAATCCCAAAA
This sequence comes from Rhipicephalus microplus, assembly GCF_043290135.1. Taxonomy (NCBI): domain Eukaryota; kingdom Metazoa; phylum Arthropoda; class Arachnida; order Ixodida; family Ixodidae; genus Rhipicephalus; species Rhipicephalus microplus. The sequence continues at coordinate 28,653,310 of NC_134707.1, forward strand.
ACACCACTTGTACCAGGACAGGACACTTAGTAAGCGACTAAACACATGAAAAAAAAAAACATGTGACAATGCCACAGTCAGATTCACGCACCAAACACCATGATGTAAGAAATTTTGAAGGCATGTACTGGGTCTTAAGTAGCCTCCAATCGATAAAAATTCAGTACATTGTCATCTTGGGGCCGTAGGCTTCACTATTCAAGTTTCAGAAAATGTCATCGAGCCAATGCTACGAGAATACTGAAAAAAGATTTTTAAATTTCTTACGTCATGCGTAAAGATTTAGGTGCGAAATGGAAAAAGGAAACTTCAACTTTGATTTTCTCCGCTAATGATGAACTTATGAGAGTTAGACATATGGCATTAGAGTTTTCAAAGTGCAGTTTATGAATCTCATTGCTGCATATTACTGCTCTTTGTGTGTCATTGCTGCTCTTTAGTGTTTCGTTAAACATGCTTGAAAAAACTCCTTTGGTGATGGTTACATGTAAATTTTATTGGACATCCCGCATTCAAGGAGCAGCCTTGTAGCAATGCCCTCAGATTCACTTCCTTTCCTGCCTTGATGATGTCTTGTCACTCAAGAGCCAAGCTGATTCCATGCATTGCTCTGTCTTTCATCTCTTGCCTTTATCTTTTACGTGCAGCTCAGCAGTAGTAGACAAACTGTTTTTTATAATAAGCCATCTAAATTGTACTTGGTGCAAATATTTAGTGTAGCGGCAAACACAATACTGCCATTGAGATCTTTTTACAGGTAAATACACAGCTGTGCACAAGATGTCACAGATGTTGCAAAATTTAGAAGTGCATTGTGTGCCTGCACAACGTAAAGGTAGCTTTTGTTTTTGTCAGACACTGACCTTTACGGGACCGTGCAGCATTTCAACTTGAACAAAACTGAGCTGAAGCAGTTAAAAAGGTGGATTGCAAGCTTGTAGCCTCGACCTTCTTTTTTTTCTTTTTATGGAAGTCGGTGCTCTTCTATGGATGTTTTCATTGAATGCTGTTGGGAATCGGTTGCTTCAATAGCCTTGAAGATGAACCTAGGCATTTATCCCAAAAAACATACGGCAGGAGACTGCCACCTAATCTAAGACTAACATGTAAGTAGCACAACCAGTGGGTAGGCATATCACATTCCATTACGATTAGGCAGCAAAACATTACCTTTTGTTATGCCGTGGTATCATGCAAAAAAAAAAACTTCAAGTGATATCAGATGCAGAAGTTGAGTTCATAGGAAAAAAAGAATGATCAGAAGATACTTTTGCCCAGTTATTCATCATGCACAGGCTCCATTTTTTTTTGTGCGGCACTGTTGTATAGCATTCTATGACAGTGATTGACTCAGCAGTAAAGACCTATTGATAGCATTTCAAAAATTGGGAGGGTGTACATTACATGACAACAAAAAAAAAACTGCAACAAAACTTTAGTTCGTTCATAACTCAGCGGAAGCTTATCTCAGTACCTTTTCATCAAACATAATAAAGTTGTTAGAAACGATAAATACAAGGAGCTTTCATTAAAGGAATTTTGTGATTCAGGTATTGGAACAAGTTCCGTGAGGATGTAAAAGGTGTTTGTACAGGCCTGGGTATTTTTGTGCTTGAGGCCGCTTGAGAAAGCTATATCAGGAACTTCCCACCAACTCGCCCCCCCCCCCTCCATTATTGATATTTGCTGATAATACCTGCTTTCATGTTCCTAACGCTTTCTTCCTCTTTTGTCTTTCTCATGCTGCTACTTCGCTCGTTTCTCTTCACCTGCTTCTGGCAACACTGGTAACCGCATGCGCTGTTCCTCTCAAAGACTCCCCTAAACTCAGCAGCAAGAGTCCGGCGCACCTCTTGCGAAATTCGCCGCGACCTTCGCCTAAACCGCGACCTCACTCCTATGCGGGCACTTCAGGTCACAGCATCGTGGTTGTCAAGGAGGGAAGCGTGGATGCTCAGACGGTGGAAAACGACGAGGACCTCATCAAGCTGCAGGTAAAGACCAGATGTATTCCAATAAGTGATGACAGAACAGTACCTGGTCATTGTTTTACAAATTTGTAGATATGTGGACATGATTTGTGCTTGCAAAGTAAGTAGTGCTTTTAAAAAGACGCTAAGGATTAAAACGATTTTTCTATCATCAGTAAATTACCCTTTCATAGATCCAGAATCACTCCGCCTCGAAGAGACCTGATAAGCAATAAAACACGCAAAATGATAATGCCGGAGGCGACGCCACCTTGAAATTCCTGCTTCACATGCTGTGACGTCATAAATTTCAATGTTGTGTTGTAAAGCCTACGTAACTCCTAATTGGTAAAAAGCATAATGGCTGGTTGGGCCAGAGACCTAAGATATCACATTTCATGACGTTTCATCAAGCCAGTGTTTGCAGAATGTCCAACACACTTTGAAATTTGTGTGTCGTGCGTGAATTTCGGTGCAATACTTAAAAATGGTGCTTAACTCTTGATTTTCCCTTCGAATAATGAACCTATGATGGTAAGAATAGTGACATTAGAGTCCTCAAAGAGCACTTCGAGGAGTGCAAAGAAGTGTTTCCATCAACCAACAGATTCATGCTCATAACATTGTGGCTTCATAGAAGAAACACGGGCCGTGACCCAGCGGTAAGCCACAATGTAGTGAACATTTGAAATTCATAAAAGAGAACGGCATGGACACACGGGACTAGAAAGACTGACAGAACTTGGTACTGGCCAACAACATGAGTGTTTATTGCGTAGGTAAAATTTGTGTCTATTTCACAGGTACAAATAAAGGAAGGTCCTTGTCAAGTAGACATAAGTTGTACCCACTAAATGTATGCTAACGTTGTTCACTAGTGCCAAGTCCTGTCAGTCTTTCTTGTCCGGTGTGTCCACGCTGTTCACCATTATGAAACCACATAAACTAGCTCATGTTCATACCCTTTTAAATGGGCTGCCTAATGATGCCGACAGTCTAGGATTTCTCATATTCAATGAGCCATTCAACTTTTTGTATTGTGAGAGAAATAATGAAATTGTAATTTTCATTTGGTCAAAATTAGTATAACCCACGACAAACTGCACATGTATTTCAAGCTTAATATACAATTTTTTCTGATAAGAAAGTATGAAATGACTGAGTTCAGGATAAGTAGGTATTTATTTGCACCTTATAATTAAACATTAACTAACATGCTATCAACTCACAACATCAGGGTGATTTAATGAGTGTCTCACTAGAGTATCGGTTCTTGCCTGGGCCCTCCATGTAAAGGGACTTTCAATTTTGTCTTTTTAGCTGCGCGATTGAAAGGGCATATGACTTTGCGGGGCAGAAAAGTGTAGAAGAAATAAGGCATGCGTAGCCATTCTTATGCCATTGTCAATGCTTGCTTTATTCCATTGTGATAACCACGGCCGTCGTCAGACCGTCGACAAAAACTTATTGCCGGTAATTTGTCTGGCCTTTGTAAAACACGCTATCTCTGCGATTTGTTTTCACATAAGTCTTTGCAGAGAAGTTCAGAGTTCTTCCACTTCTGCGTTATTCTGTTTTGTGCAGCAAAAAAGAGAAGTTAATGAAGGAATATACTAAAAAACTCCATAAATTAAAAAGTTGTAGATCATAACGTGATAGCAGCACTGCAACTAGAGCACCATTATCAATGTCAGCAGTATGCTTTGAACCTCCATTTATATTTGTTCGTGCATGTTTTTACTTGTGTGGTATATATCGAAATAACAAAATGTCAAATTTATATGGGGGAAACATCATGACCTTCCAGGTAGCTCCCTTGCTGTCCTACTTCATTTGGACATAATATGCCAGTAGATGGCGGTGGATCTCAACATAGACATACCCTACCCACGGGGGGGGGGGAGGCACCTTTTCAGTCATCGGAGCTGGGGGGTGGAAAGCCAGCCTCTTACATAGACATAGTAAAGAGAAGGGGGCATCACAATGGACCTTCCCCCCCCCCCCCCACTCGCTTCCTTCAAAGGGGAACCCTGGGCATGCCTATGGATCTCACGTTGGAAAAGTTCAGCACCTCAACCTCTCTTTCCATTTGAATGAATTACATAATCATCCCCAGCAATGTACAGTGCTCACAAATCCAAGTGCAACGTTCAATTTTTCTAGTGAAACAACAGGTACGTGCAAATTATAGCTTGAAATAACCACGTCCTGTCAAGGTGAATCTTGATTCTAAATATAATGTTGGCTCTGATCAACGCGTGCGAGTCAAAATTATGCCTAAAACCCATATCAGGGGTAGTGGAAACCAAAGTAAGTGAATTACTGAGTCCGAAATCATTCTGTTTTAGTAGGTAAATATTGTACATTGCAGTAAGGCCTTTTCCAACCACCTCTCCTTGACCCTATCTTCTACGAGCTGATTCCATTTCATACGTCTTCAATCCATTGTTTAGATAGTTCTCTGCTGTTCTCAGCTTCCTTTTTAGGTCCTTACTATCCATTTCACAGGTCCTAACAGGCCACTAGATGTCTTTCCTATACATTGCCTGCCAATTTAAGAAACATCTGCCATGAAACACCACATAGATAGCACGTAATTGTGTAATAACCCCACTTTTCGAAGCTGATTTTACTCCGCCGTACGGATATCTTGTATACAGAGACGCTGTCAACAAGTAAAAAACTTGGGAAATGCTGATTAGTTATTCAGTCTTCACATGAACATCACGTTTTGCCTGGGGCACTTAGTGACATCAACAGTAGTGTGATGCTGGGCTACAGTGCTAATTTTGTTGACTTCATGATCCAGTTGGGCTAGTGACATCAGGTAAAAAAACTTGCAAAATGGCTGCTTGTGCTTAACACAGCCACCTAGCAGAGTGGCCATGTAAACTTTATGATATCTTGCAGGAGAACATGAAGAGAAGCTCATACGAGCCATGACATCGGGGCCCAGTAAAGCCTGTTTCACATGCGAGCGGCAGAGCAGCGGAGGACCTGTGGACGCACGTTCGTTTCACCTGCGCCGCTGCTGTTGCGCGAGGCCCACCACTCTGGCAGGCGGTGTTGTCCGCGAAAGGCACTGTTTTCAGTGGTATCTAAAAGCCACACTCTCCTCCAAGAAACGACATCACTGGTCGCTCTGCCGCTTCTGTCGCTCTGCCGCTTCTGTTGGAGCGAAGTTTTCCAACTCTGGAGAATTTCACTACAGCGACTAGTCGTCACTGTAGAAACCTGTTTTGGCTTCGTGCACCGGCTGCCGCTCCGCTTTCGGAGCAAAATCCCTCGCTTGTGAAACAGGCTTAAGAACCGCAACTAGCTTTAAAAAAACTGGCAAAGAGTGAAGCATGTAGGGAAAGATGTTTTAGCTCCACTGTCATCGGTTATTTGTTGATCTGTTGTCTTCTTCACCTTTAGTGGACCGGTGATCAGTAGTAAGATTTATTAAATTTTTTTGGTGCATACCAGTTTTAGTATAAACCATGACTACATGACACGATGTGACGACAATAAATGCCGACAATTCGAGACCCTAAAGTGCTTCGCCACTACATGGTTGCATCACAAATTTCGTCGACCTTGTGTTGTCGTGATGCCCGGATGGAATGACGTCACCACATGAAGCTTACTTAATTATAGGCTGTCATCACATGACACACTGTGATGACAGAAGACACCGACAAGCTGAGCAACGAAGGGGCTGTGTACCTAAAGCATGTAATAATTTTTTAAGGCATACTCATGCTTACCAGTGCATTTTCTTAGTTAACTTCAGGCACTTTCAGGGTTTCTACTGATGTCTTTGTCTTTCTACCCATGTATCTCTCTATGTATAGATATTTAGCCACCCTAACTTGGTGTGGACCAACATTAAAATTAGGATGGGTAACAGTTTGACAAATTTGTCTGATTGGTCATGACAAAAATAACATGAAAGTTCTGTCACCTAAGTCGTTTAACTTTTTCCTCAAGGTATATGTGGCACATGCCCGTATACCTTGGGTCGCGGGTATGGGCCACAGGTGATAGATAATTTGTATCTACCCAGGAAGTCTTTAGAGATACAGCACTAACATACTCTACCGAATATCGTCATTTATTATATCCCTGGTGAAGAGACTTTTGCCGCACTCGTAAACAAGAAGGTGCTATCAAAAGGCTGCGTTGCCCGGTACCAAATCTATATTTCTATAAACATAGGTCTTCTCAGGCACCTTTGTCTCTGTGCGCATTCTGTGATGAACTTGAAACAATAGATCATTTCTTTTTGACCTGCAGGCCGTTTAACACTTTACGAAAAACCCTTTTAGAAATACCTTTATGTAGTATTGATATTGACTTATCTGTGCCTGTCATTTTGTCTTTTGGAGCTTCCATTTCTGGGTTCTCCAATGGGACAGTATGCGTGGCCGTCCGGGACTATATTGATAAAACTAATAGGTTGACTAATTAATCCATTTCGTTACCCTAACGTGTCTATAAAACTATATACGTATAAAAGTCAGATTATTACCCAACGTTAAGAATAAATTCGTTTATTTAAATAATTGTATACGTTAGATCAAGCACCACACCTTCCCAGGTTATCAGTAATCTTTCTATTATATCTCTATTATTCTAAATCTGAAATATAATTTTTAAAACCACTCGATTCTTGGCCGATCCCCCATAGTGTATATGCACCACGGTCAATTGGTGAACAAGAACAAGAATGGCAAGAACAGACATTGTTACTTTAAGTGCGAGAGCGTTATGAAAAACTCACATCGGCAACATTGGAAATATCAGGGTCCCAGCAGGAATCAAACCTAAGCATTGTGCATGGCAATGAAGATCCTATGCAGGCCTAATGTTTGTAAAATGTCAATTGTGGTTGCAGTGGAAGCTTTATGATTCAGTAAGCTTTGAATACGTACTCCTGTGATGCAGGCATCTCTTTGGGTTAATATCTAAGTGCCACGCACTGAAGTTCGTTTATGTACCACTGTCCAGGGCTACCATCCTCTCAAGCACAAAAGCTACATATCAGCTTACCACTTCTGGTGTTGGCAATACTCATGTTGCTCTCAGCATTGTTACGTAACTTTAAACAAGTGGTTATACAAAACATATGCCACTGTTTAAGGTATGTCTTTGCGTAAAGCATTGGTACTTATCATTCCATAACGTCTTGCTGAACAAGAAATTACACCTCAGTCACCTTCTCTTCGCATGCTCTCATAAGATCCATTCCCACGGTAGATGTTATCTGCCAAAATTTTAATACTCCTAAAGACCTGGCCTCTTTTTATTGCAATAGCGATTTTATGTACACTCTCGGCTAAATTTTTCAACCGGCGTCAGCGCCGCCATCACTCAGTGTATATGTATATGTATCTACATATATGGAAATGCAAGAAAGAATAATAATCCAGAATAAGACTCTGGCACGTGGAATCGAACGGGCGGCCTCTCAATTGTGAGTGCGAGGCATTAGCCATTGAGCCACGAAGGAGCACCTCTTTCAACGTTCAAATTGCAAGCTATTTATATCTACCACTTACTCCTTGTGACGGGCATCTCAGGAAAAACTATCATGTTTTCAGCATAACCAGCAAGATGACACAATGAGCGTGCATTGCCACATCGTCACGACGCGGTGGCGCGCACTCTCATCTCCCGTGTGTACTTTGCCCTGTGGAGAGGGGGCAAGACGGATGATCAGGCATGTGCTTATCTCATGGTGGGGATAATCGTATGTCTTCGCTGGCCTTGGGCTTTCACCGGAATGATTCTGTTTAGTTACCGGGTACACAATGGTCACTGCAATCATTGTACAGTCTTCATTCGCAAAAAGGGTGCACTTTCAGACACAGTGAAGTAACAACTGAGACGCTTATTCGCATTCATCTGTACCTGTGAGTATGTTTCGTGCATCATTTGTGCGTGAGAAACGCAGGGCACATTTCGATCTGCTTGCCATTCTGTGCATGACCTTCCCATTTGTTGCTATCATGTTCATTAATTCATCTTTACGACAAAGCTGTGACTTTTTTTTTATGAAAAATAAACTTAAAGTTTACCCTTTTATTACTTTTTGAAGCATCGAGTATATATCTAAATTGCCTTTGGTATCTTAAAGAACGATCGATTTACGTTATGCTTAGCTTTCTTCATTTCAACACTTGTGGGGTTTCTTCTTTTTTTAGATGTGGGCTGCTCCTGTTCTGCCTTTTTTACGACACCCTTGTAATAATTGAATTTGTTCATCTTTATTTGTCAGCCAGCTTGAACAGACAGAAAATCGTGAAACGCTCGCCTGCTGATAATGCTGTTCTCTCCATCTTTTTTGTCAGTCTGTACCGCAGTTCTGGCCCATCCTCAAGGGCAGCCTTCACAGCCCCATCATATGTGACAGCGACGTGGGAGAGAGGCTAGACCATCGCGCTGTCAACCGACTGGCCTCGCGGTACCAGGAGCACCTGAGGCAGTGTGCCGAAGTGGTCAGCACTGAGCAAAATGCACTGGCGGCGAGAATTCGAGAGGTATGATCATGCTACTCAATATCCCCTTCAGTGGCGGTGGCTAGCTTGTGTATGCAACTTCTTTGTACAGTTGAACCCTTTTGTAAAAGACATGCACTGGGCAGCAATCTTTTTCTTTTATATAAGGTGTCTCTCATAAGCAGAGTACTATGCATGGTTTTTTTTTTTGTCAACACCTATTTTACTGTAGGCACACTGGTGTCTTTTATACCCATTTATCACCTACATTAGCGTCTCTTAATAATAATAAAAGTTGGGTACAATCACAGGCGCAGATTCCCTAGTCAAGTATACAGAAGGAAATTCCATGGTCAGGAGACTCTATCGGGACCTCCTGTACAAAAGCAATGTGTTAGCAAAGACTTCATAGCAATAGTAGCGAATGATATCAGTCAAACGAAAATTATAGTAGACAAATGTACAAATTAATGCATGAAATAGTATAATGTTGATAAATCAACTCAAAGCAAAAAGTATAAAACAGAGAAGAAAGAAATAGCAAGTGATAGAACAGTTAAATATTTATAAAAAAAACACCAAACATAAAGTACACATCAAATGGAAGAAAAAGTAACTCTTATAGTTAGTGTGCATGAAACAAATACATTTTCAGCTGTTTCCTAAATTGGGGAACTGAGCTTGGAATTTCATGTTAAGAGGCCTCTAAGATTATTTGTCTGTAGTACTGTAAACAGAATGCTCACAGCTCAATAAACAGAAATTTGTTAAATGGAAGTGCTCTCTAAATGGAACAAGTGCATCGGACAAGACGGGTTTCGTTCTTGAATTCTGCAGCATAGCTCAGTAAACCGAATTCCTCGTAAATGGAACATATTTTTCTGGTCCCTTCAGGTTCTGTTTAATGAGAGTCCACTGCAGATTTATCAAGTTATCTCCGAAAGAGAGCGAGCTTCATTGCCCATGGGATGAATCGAACTTTCCACATAGTCCTATGTCACGACCTAACCCCAGTGTATGGCATATGACTGTAGCGGTTGACTTTGGTGAAGGCTCTGTAATTTTCGACGAGACGTCTATCATGTGACGTTTCAGAACCACTGTCAAAAGCATAACTTTTTTTTCCTCAAAAAGGACACCACAAAATTCTAAATGCATACACATTTGGAGCCTATCATTACATTTTTTTTATGTTAAAATGAAACATGACTGATCACAGAATCATTAAATGATCAGTTATGGGCGAAACAGTACACGAGTGAAGGTCATATAGAACAACAAAGTAATTCATTTTCTTTTTTCAAATGTAGTATTCGGTAATTTTGTTTCCCTCTTTCAATCATTTCGCCACCTTGCGAGTCTCTGGAGAACTCATTTGCATTACTTACGGCCATGGGCTTCGAATCGTTGATGAATTCTCTCTTGATCTGATAAAACTAGGCTTTCTGATTAGCTAAATAGGTAGAGAGACCGCCCCAGAAAGGCGTTGGACCCTGGCTTGATCCCCGGACCAGGACGAATTTCTCGGCAATGAAGAAGCTGCTCTTCCAGAGAACTCCGTATGGAATTCCTTGTGGCTTCGTGCGACAAACGGCTGCTTCTCTTTTTCCCTTTCTAACAAAAAGCATTGTTTGCTCTTCCAATGTCCCCGCAGGGGCGCCTGTTAAAGCAGGCGTTTGGTGTGTAGCGACACCACGGACCCGAGCTAACGGGGGAGTTTCTACTCCCTCCCACGCCTAGCCGTGCGTGGCTTTGCCGTGTCCGGGGAAAGGGGGATCCTGGGGGTTGAGCTGATGCTGGGTGATTGGACCTTTAAGGCCCCCCGGCAGAGGCAACACACCCCTTTGGCCCCAGCTTCACGTAGACGGCACCCCTGGGCTGACCCACCCAGGGGAAATCGGCAGTCGCCTTTTCCTATCCCTCTCTCCCTACATCTTCGTCTTTATCTCTTACTATTTATCTGTCCTGTCTTCTACTCTCTTCCGTTTACTTCCAAACTTCCTGGCGGCTAGGGTTAACCCTGTGCAAATAGCCTACCTTGGTCTAGGTGCATTGGGTTATAGTTGCGTTGTACGGCTGGCGTCTGCAGGTTTTAGCATCCACAAACTTGTAGCGTCCCCTCGTTGGGCTCCGTGGTGGGTGGCCGCCAACGCTTCTGAAGAAAATTAAACTGGCATGCATAGAGCATTTCCCTTATTAAGTGATCGTACCGCCTTAAAGCGTGTACGCACCGAAGACTTAGGCTTTTTCAACCGATCAATTGAAAACTTCCCCCATTTTCATGTTATACATAGTGAGATAAGCAGCAAGCAAGCCAGAACTGTATCCCCCTTCGTAGTAGCCAGATGTCTCACAGAAACTCTTGGAGCCGGGTACAAAGTTACCAAAATGGCCAGCGGAGACCTCCTCCTTGAAGTTCGAGAAAAAGAACAGTTTGAAAAGCTACAGAATCTATCAACTTTTGGTGACACTCCCATCACTGTAACGCCACACAGATCGATGAACACAACCCGTGGAGTAGTATCTGATGCTGATTTGCTAGGCTTGACTGAAGAGGAACTTCTGGAGGGGTCAGAATGTGACCAATGTACAAAGGATCACCATTAGAAGAGACAACAAGGTAACACCAACGAAACACCTGATACTCACGTTCGCTTCCAGTAATCTGCCAGAAAGTATTCAAACAGGGTACACAAAGACGTCAATCAGACCATACATACCTAACCCGCGTCGTTGTTTTAAATGCCAGAAGTATGGCCACGGCTCACAAAGCTGTCGTGGTCACCAAACTTGTGCACAATGTGGAGTGTCAGGCCACAATTCTGACAATTGCGAAGAACCATCACACTGTGTGAACTGTGGTGGAAATCATGCCGCGTACTCACGTTCATGTTCTTTCTGGAAAAAAGAAAAAGAGATCATCACTTTAAAGATAAAAGAAAACATTACATTTAAAGAAGCAAGAAAAAGAGTGTCGCCATTTTATGGCCCCACATATGCTGATACGATGCGCCTGAGGGCAGTGTCGCACCAGCCCTCGCCACTCCTGCGGCCTGCGCAGAGCGAGCCATTGGCTGTGGCGCCTGCCCCCAAGGCGGCAGTAGTTGAGTCTACTCCGCCTACTATTGAACAGAGACCAGGGACTCCAGGGTCCTCGGGTCTCAAGGCCTTACCTCGCCAGGCGAGGCCCAACCTTCGAAAAACCAGCTCGCATGAGCGGGCATCCAGTGCCTCCGAGGAGGCAATGGATACGGCGGCACCCCTGGTGCCAAAAGAACGGCGCGGCTCTCTGGAGCGCGCCAAGAAAACTAAAAAGCCCATAACAGGGCCTGACAATGGCCCTGGTACTTGAGCTTGACCTTTCAGCTTAAACAAGTCACACCCTTAACGTACACACAGCACTACTTTACTTCCAATATGGACACACAAATTATACATTGGAACGTCAGAGGACTGCTTAAGAACCTCGACGACGTACAAGAGCTTTTATACAAATACTCACCTCAAGTGCTGTGTGTACAAGAAACACACCTAAAATCCTCCAATACAAATTTTTTACGCGCTTACGTCATATACCGAAAGGACCGAGATGATGCTGTGGCGTCATCCGGTGGCGTAGCCATTATTATCAACCAAGGAGTAGCGTGTACACATTTATCACTCCAGACATCTCTTGAGGCGGTGGCTGTTCGAGCGGTACTTTTAAACAAACTCGTCACCATCTGCTCTTTGTATGTACCTCCCCACCACCGTCTTGAAAGACGTGAATTTCAGTCTTTAATAGACGAACTGCCAGAACCTTATTTGCTTCTTGGGGACCTAAATGCACATAGTGGACTGTGGGGCGATTCTCGCTGTGATGCACGAGGTCGTCTTATTGAACAATTTCTCTTCTCTTCCGGTGCCTGTTTGTTGAATAGGAAAGAGCCAACATACTATAACGTTGCCAACAAAACTTACTCGTCTATAGACCTCAGCATCGTATCACCTTCACTCCTACCCCTACTCAAATGGAAAATCATAAATAATCTATATGGTAGTGACCATTTTCCTGTAGTGTTAAGTTCACAAACAACATATGAAGGTCCTCTACACGTTCCCAAATGGCTGATAAACAAAGCAGACTGGGAACAGTTCCATAACACTACACGTTTGAGTTGGACAGACATATGTAGGTTAAACATAGATGAAGCTGTGAAGTACTTCACAGCTTTTCTAACTGACGCAGCAGCCAGGTGCATACCGCAAACATCTGGAATGCCCGGCAAACGACACGTCCCATGGTGGAACACGGAGTGTCGTAATGCGCGAAAGGAACAGAACAGGGCATGGAGGTTGCTGCGCAACTCACCGACAGCGGAAAACCTTGAGAGCTTTAAGCAAATAAAATCTCGTGGCAGGAGAACCCGTCGGCAGGCCAGAAGAGAAAGCTGGCAGAAGTTTTTATCAGGGGTTAATTCATACACACAGGAGGCTAAAGTCTGGAACATGGTCGGTAGGATAGCAGGGAAACAAGTACACACACTTCCACTCGTAAACACTCAAGGTGATACCTTGGAAGATCAGGCAAACTTCCTCGGGGCACATTTTGAACGGGTATCCAGCTCGTCCCACTATACTGACACTTTCCAAAAATACAGAACAAGAATAGAAAAGCAGAAACTCGAACACAAATCCACTAGATACGAGGCATATAACCAAGCTTTCAGTCTAGCGAAGCTCCGAACATCCCTAAACTCCTGCAGTACTTCTGCCCAGGTTCTGACCGTGTGGTGTATGAAATGTTAAAAAACCTACCAGCCAAAACACGAAAAACCCTACTTTGTTTGTACAATGCTATCTGGTTTTCTGGCACTATCCCTACCTCCTGGAAAGAGGCTATTATTATTCCCATTTTGAAAGAGGGCAAGGACCCTTCTTTAGCTTCAAGTTATAGGCCTATTGCACTTACAAGCTGCTTGTGCAAAGTATTCGAAAAAATGATAAACTGCCGACTTGTACATATCTTTGAAACAAACAATTTGCTCGACCCATTTCAGTGCGGGTTCCGAGAAAGTAGATCCACCACAGACCACCTTGTTCGTATCGAGGCACAGATCAGAGACGCCTTCGTCCATAAACAATATTTTCTCTCTGTGTTCCTCGATATCGAAAAGGCGTATGATACAACATGGCGTTTCGGAATTCTAAGAGACCTGTCCCACCTTGGTGTGCGAGGAAGAATGTTTCATATAATCGAAAGTTACCTGTCAAACCGGACATTCCGTGTCCGTCTGGGCAGTGTGCTCTCCCAAACATTTGTCCAGGAAACAGACGTGCCACAAGGTGGCGTGCTTAGTTGCACACTTTTTATTATCAAAATGAATTCTTTGCACTTGTCCATTCCCCGCAATATGTTCTATTGTACATATGTCGACGACGTTCAGCTTGGCTTCAAGTCATGCAACTTGGCCATTGTTGAGCGGCAGGTTCAGCTTGGTTTAAATAAGGTCTCCAAATGGGCAGATGAAAACGGATTTCGACTTAACCCACAAAAAAGCATGTGTGTCTTGTTCTCTCGAAAGAGAGGCATGCACTCGAAACCTGACATTCCACTGAACGGGCAACGTCTGTCCGTCTGTTACATTGCAGTGGGTGTTATAGCAACGTGCAGGTTCTTAGTTAATGGGTGTCCGAGCCGTCGCCCCAGACTCCCACGAAAAGACGAGGCCGTTTGTACGCCACACTTTATACACACGAAAAACGAACACACATAACATGGACAGGCTATTTAAAGAATCCTTCACTGTCTCTGTGAACTATCAAAGTCCTAAACTAACCGTCCCTCCTTTTTAACATGGACACAAGACATGAGGTCGGTCTCACCGAGGTTCGTTGCTACGTCTTGAGCTGGCTCGCGTTGTCCGCACGGTCAACCAGGCGACTAGTTGATGGGTAGGCTCCGCCCCCGCAGCCACGTCGCGGCTGGACACATCTGCTGGAGCTCGTGCCCGTAGCCCGACAGCTCCGCGTTGCTCGCACGGTAGACGAGGCGGCAACTTGAAGGGTATACGCACCACCACCGACCACGTACAGGCCGGACACCTCCGCTGGAACTCGTGCCCGTAGCCCGACAGCTCCGCGTTGCTCGCACGGTAGACCAGGTGGACCAGTTGGCGCGGTAGACCAGGCACTACCACCGGCCGCGTCCCGGCCGGACACCTCTGCTGGAACTCGTGCCCGTAGCCCGACAGCTCCGCGTGTCCTCAAGCACAGGATGCCTTGAAGCCGCAGCACGTCAGCGACGCACGGCCGTGGCAGGTAGAACGTGGCAGGTCGGCCGAGTCGAGAGCCCCGTCTTCCTCGTTCCTTCTCGTACCTTCGCCGCCACGCTACTCCGCCCTCGTGCTACCTTCGTCGTTGTCTGCTTCAAGCGCGCACTTTGTATGGCGCGCACTTTGAATGGCGCGCACTTTGAAGCTTCGCGCACGACACATATCACAAAAGCCCCCCCTTAAATGAGTTTTTTTTTTTTTAAAAAAAAAAAAAACTGCTGACACGTGCGCGGTCTGTAAACCCCTTCACTGTATATGTCCTCTGTATAGTTCACCTGTCGAGGTCCAATATTTACTAAACACACAAGAACACCGTTAAATACACTGACATACTTTGAGTGTCCAACACCCAATATCACAGTGCATGAAGTCCGAACTCTTGGCTCACAATCTACTCATGAAGTCCGCACCGGTATTCTCCGACCCTTTTATATGCTGAATGCTAAATGAGTATTCTTGCAATGCCAGGCTCCACCTCAGGACCCTACTGTTCAAGTGTTTGGCTCGGGCTAAGTACTGTAGAGGTTGGTGATCTGTTTGTACAACAAACTGGTTCCCATACAAAAAAATGTGAAACCTCTGTACCGCCCATACCAATGCCAAACACTCCCTCTCTATGGTAGAGTAATTCTTTTCCCGGGGCAGCAACTGGCGGCTTGCATAAGATACAGGGTGTAACAATCCGTCATGTTCCTGCATTAATATCGCTCCGATGCAGGTGTCAGATGCGTCCGACCGAAGTACAAACCTTCGCTCCGGATCAGGAGCCTTTACAATTGGTCCAGAAGCAAGGGCTTGCTTAAGTGTTTCGAATGCTGCCTCTCTTTCAGGATTCCAACGAATCTTATTTCTCTCCTTTTTCCTAGTTAGTTCGGTGAGAGGCTGAGCTTTCTCCGCATAATGGGGAATCATATCGCGGTAATATCCCGCCAATCCAAGAAACGATCGAAGCTGCTTCTTTGTTTGAGGTTTTTGTGCATTGGCAATCTTCTCGACAGTACTATCCACTGCTCGGATGGTCCCTCCTCCTAAACGATGGCCTAAAAATACGACGGAAGTCATAGCGATTTCGCATTTCTGGGGTTTGATAGTCAATCCTGCTTCTCTCACTCTGTGCAGGAATTGCTGCAATGTGTCTAAATGCTCTTTCCATGTCATAGTAGCGATGAGAACATCGTCGATATAATGCGCTACGTTCGGGAGGCCTTGGAGAAGTGTTCTCATCAAACGCGTGAACACTGCAGACGCAGTTTTGATTCCAAATGGCATGTAGATAAAGTGGTAATGTCCGGTCTGAGTTGAAAATGCGGTTACCGATCTCGACTCCAGTTCCAGTGGAACTTGCCAGTATCCTTTGGTAAGATCGAATTTCGAGAAAAACCTCTTGGTCCCAACCTCTGCGAACATCATATCCGTCCGTGGTATGGGTTCCGCATCTGATATCAACACCTCGTTGATGCGACGAAAGTCTATGCATGTCCGATAAGTTTGATCTGGCTTCTTAATTAGCACCAAGGGGGAATTGTATGGCGAATTGGATCGCTCAATCACCCCGAGCTTGAGCATATCTCGAACTTCCTTTTCAACCACTTCTTTCATCGCCAGTGGTAGTGGGTACTGCGGAGTGCAAATCGGATCCGGTGTTGTCAGTCGAAGCGGGCATTCCAGCAAATTGGTCTTTCCTGGCATTTCGGAAAACACATCTTGGTATTTGGTCAGAATCCGCTGGAGCTCAGCAGCTTCCTCTTCAGCCAGCCCTTCACCTATATTAATTGTCTCCACCCCAGTCCCTTGGTCAATAGTGTAAACTGGTATAGGTGAATCTGCCTCCTCTTCTTCCATCACTACGAATGACGCTGTTTGTGTAAACCTCTCCGGTTCGCGATCCTCGTAACGCTTTAACATGTTGATGTGGAACAACTTGGTGTCACGTCCCAAGTCCAACCAGTAGTCATGACTGCCCTTTTTCCCTGTGACCTTAAAAGGTCCTTTCCATTGCATGAGTAATTTATTTTCCGTAGTAGGGAGTAGAATAAGGGCCCGGTCGCCTACTTCAAGCTGACGTTTCGTGCTTCGCTGATCATAGTATTGCTTCTGTGATTTTCTTGCTCGTGTCAAGTTCTCATGAGCCAACTGCAGTGTTTTTTCAAGACGATCTCGCAGATCCAATACATATCCGTAAGTTGTCTTCGCCTCGTCGCCGATGTGTTCTCCAATCCATAATTCTTTTAACAAACTAAGTGGTCCTCTGACGTCACGCCCGTAAATAAGTTCGAAGGGAGAAAATCCCGTGCTGGTCTGAGGCACTTCACGATAGGCAAAAAGGAGTGGGGCAAGCAACCGATCCCAGGATCTTGGTTCCTCCTGGCAGAGCTTCCGCAACATCTGTTTTAACGTACCGTTAAATCGTTCCACCAACCCGTTACACATAGGATGGTAAGGTGTAGAACTGAGGTGCTTAATGGCCAGTAACTCGTTGACTTCTTTCATCAGTTCGGAAGTAAAGCAAGATGCTTGATCACATAGAATTTCACGCGGGAATCCTACGCGTGAGAACATCTCCACCAGGCCCTCTGTTACTGTCGCCGAATCGATTGCTGGCAGGGCCACCGCGTCCGGGTAGCGCGTGGCGAAGTCCACCATGGTCAATATGTAGCGGTTTCCGTTTCTCGACACAGGTTTTAAAGGACCGATAATATCGATTGCCACTCGCTCGAAGGGGGTGTCGATCAACGGCATTACGCCCAGAGGCGCCTTGCCCACTTTACCTTTTGGATATGCTCTTTGGCAAATGTCACAGGATCGCACGTATCTCTTTACTTGTTCCTGAACTCCTGGCCAATAGAATGATCCTAGTACTCGGTCAATTGTCCTCTTGATGCCTTGATGGCCCGCCATCAGACTTTCATGAGCTAGCTGCAGTACTTGGCTCCGCAGTTTGCGAGGAACAACTACCTGCTGTACTATCTTGCCGGAGGATAATCGATAATGGCGATATAAAACTCCCTTTTGCATAACAAACGAATATTCTGTCGATCCTCTCCCAAAAAACACCTGCCCAACTTTGTTCCTACAGAGATCTAGGCTCTTGTCCTCCGCCTGCTCAATCTTGAAGATTCGTTGGTTGATATTCAAAGCGGTTGCTTTCACCGAATCCAACGAAGTACTTGAATTCTTGACTACGCTGATCATTGGTCTCTCGTAGCGATCTGCTTTCATCACCCCTAATCTCTCCTTGACGCTTTTAGACTTCGTCTTCCTTTCCGACAGTCCCTCGCTCCACCTGCTATCTGGATCATTGGGATCACGGGATCCTGGCACGTTTCCCACGATGACGTCATACAATGGGGAAGTCATGCATTTAACGATCACCGTGCCAGAAAAATAGGGCGAAAATATCTCCACTTTTGCTTCGGGAACTTTTATTCTGCTCCCATCGGCTAAAAATACTGTCGTCATAGCTCCTGTCAGCCCTTCGTCGGGCACGAGGGAACGTCGCACAACCGTCGTGTTACTTCCTGTATCCCGAAGAACAGAGACAGGCTTACCAAATAGGAGACCCTGGAGAACTGGCATCTGATATTTCGTTGCCATTTGTTGCGTGTTTACTGCCCCCGACACATTATTCTCGGGCCCGCCGCCGGATGCGTTATCATTGTCTTTAGAGTTCTCTTCGGACAATATACATGAAGCCTTTTTATACGTGGCGGGTTTCTTGGTGCAAACTTGGGTATCGTGTCCTGCCCTACGACAATGCCCACAGTAAGTTTGCTTCGTCCGAGCGCGACAATCTGAGGCTTTATGGCCGATTTTGTTGCAAACAAAACATTGCACTGAAGTTTTTGAGGTCGTGCTCCCACTTTTCACAGCCATGCCGTTTTCAGCCTTTTCTCGGAAAACAAGCAGGTTAGACTGTCGCTGTGCCTCTAAAAACTGATCTGCCGCTTCAGCCATTTCTTCAAGTTTACGGCAATTCTTTTCACGCAAAAAGAGCGCCACTCGATCATGACACTTACTGATGAACTGTTCAGCTACAATCAGGTCACGAACTGACGCGTATTCTTTGTCTACTTTCGACATTTCCACCCATCGGTCGAAAAAACTCATTAATCGTGCAGCGTACTGCCGGCCGGTTTCTCCCTCTTGAGGCTTACTGTGCCGGAACTTCTCACGGTACCCTTCCGCTGTGAAGCGAAATCGCTGAAATAGAGCCAGTTTCACTTTCTCGTAATCAAGTGCATCTTCAGGGGATAGGCGACCAAACACTTTTAGCGCTTCTCCGCTTAGGCACAAACTCAGAGCCGTGGCCCACTTGTCTCTAGGCCACTCTTGCCCTGTCGCCACATTCTCGAACCTTTTTAAGTACGCATCTAGGTCATCCCGGTTTTCATCAAATCCTGGTATAAAATTATGAGGATTGACGTTGGAAGACACCCTTGATGATCGACCTATGTCTGCCCCGACAGGCTCTCTGGCGGTTTCAGTCTGAGTCAGTTGAAGGCGCAATTGGATCGTCCTTTGGGCCTGCTCCTCGACTTGTAATTGCAACTGCATTTGTTCCTTCTTCGCCTCTCTTTCTGCCGCCCTTTCCTCACGAGCTCGAGCTTCTCGCTCATCAATCCAAGTTTTCAATTCCGCACCTTCCAAACCCATGCGCATGGCTAACGCCATTAAATCTGTCGAGCTCATCTTTTCCTCACTAATCGTCAGCCTGACTCAAGCGATACAAATGGCCTCGTCCTGTCGCGGACGCCAGTGTTACATTGCAGTGGGTGTTATAGCAACGTGCAGGTTCTTAGTTAATGGGTGTCCGAGCCGTCGCCCCAGACTCCCACGAAAAGACGAGGCCGTTTGTACGCCACACTTTATACACACGAAAAACGAACACACATAACATGGACAGGCTATTTAAAGAATCCTTCACTGTCTCTGTGAACTATCAAAGTCCTAAACTAACCGTCCCTCCTTTTTAACATGGACACAAGACATGAGGTCGGTCTCACCGAGGTTCGTTGCTACGTCTTGAGCTGGCTCGCGTTGTCCGCACGGTCAACCAGGCGACTAGTTGATGGGTAGGCTCCGCCCCCGCAGCCACGTCGCGGCTGGACACATCTGCTGGAGCTCGTGCCCGTAGCCCGACAGCTCCGCGTTGCTCGCACGGTAGACGAGGCGGCAACTTGAAGGGTATACGCACCACCACCGACCACGTACAGGCCGGACACCTCCGCTGGAACTCGTGCCCGTAGCCCGACAGCTCCGCGTTGCTCGCACGGTAGACCAGGTGGACCAGTTGGCGCGGTAGACCAGGCACTACCACCGGCCGCGTCCCGGCCGGACACCTCTGCTGGAACTCGTGCCCGTAGCCCGACAGCTCCGCGTGTCCTCAAGCACAGGATGCCTTGAAGCCGCAGCACGTCAGCGACGCACGGCCGTGGCAGGTAGAACGTGGCAGGTCGGCCGAGTCGAGAGCCCCGTCTTCCTCGTTCCTTCTCGTACCTTCGCCGCCACGCTACTCCGCCCTCGTGCTACCTTCGTCGTTGTCTGCTTCAAGCGCGCACTTTGTATGGCGCGCACTTTGAAGCTTCGCGCACGACACATATCACACCGTCAAAGCCGAGCATAAATTCTTAGGCTTAATCTTGGACAACAAGTTGACCTTCGTACCGTACATCAAGTATTTAAAAACAAAATGTTTAAAAGCCATGAACGTTATAAAAGTGTTGTCACGTACTATGTGGGGTAGTGATAGGCAATGCCTCATGAACCTCTATAGAAGTCTCATTCGCACCCGTTTAGATTATGGGGCCGTTGTCTATCAGTCTGCTACTCAAAGTGCCTTGAAGATGCTGGACCCCGTACACCGTTTGGGCATCCGCCTTTCTACGGGTGCTTTTCGCACCAGCCCCGTAGAAAGCCTTTATGTTGAGTCAAATGAGTGGTCGCTTCATCTGCAGAGAACTTACATGTCCTTTGTTTATTCCCTTAAGGTGAAAGCAGACAAGAAGCACCCCTCATACTCTACTATTAATGATCTGTCGAGCTACATTCTGTTTCAAAACAGGCCTTCGATGAGGCAGCCCCTCTCAGTTCGCCTGAAGGGTCTAGCTGAAGAAACTGGAGTGTCACTTGAACACAGTTTAATGGCTCCTGTAGCATACCCGCCACCGTGGCAATGGCAGACTATAGACAGCGATGTGTCTTTCCTAGAAGTAGCAAAACATGCACCTATTGCCCATATTCGAACATACTTCCTGGAACTTCAACACAAATACACACGTCCTGAGTTCTTTACAGATGCCTCCAAGACTAACTCCTCTGTGTCCTACGCTACTGTTGGCCCTTCCTTTTCGGATGCTGGCCCTCTACATCCAGGCACAAGTATCTTCACAGCGGAAGCTTACGCGATACTTGTGGCAGCTAAACACATCAAACAATCACAAATACAAAAAGCAGTAATTTATACAGACTCCCTCAGTGCGGTAACGGCTCTGCATAGTCTTAAAAAACAAAAAAACCCTGTCCTCGTTTCACTTTACTCCATTTTATGCACACTTTACACACTCAACCGAC
The DNA here is from genome assembly GCF_043290135.1 of Rhipicephalus microplus. Classification (NCBI taxonomy): domain Eukaryota; kingdom Metazoa; phylum Arthropoda; class Arachnida; order Ixodida; family Ixodidae; genus Rhipicephalus; species Rhipicephalus microplus. Next base: position 28,674,646 of record NC_134707.1, read on the forward strand.
ATGTTGTAGTGTGCTGGGTGCCAGGGCACCGTGAGATCCAAGGCAATGTGAGGGCGGATCAGCTTGCTGCATCCGTCCACAAAAGCACTGGCCCTACACCCATATTAATCCCGGCCCTTGATCTTAAGCCGTCTCTCAAACGAAACATCAGGGACTACTGGCAGAGCAAGTGGGATACACACACACAAAACAAACTACACATTATTAAGCCACACCTTGGTCATTGGCTGCCAGTATCAAAATCGCGTCATACAGAGGTTATACTAACGAGACTTAGGATAGGACACATATACACGACACACACTTATCTTTTGTCTGGTGGCGATTCACCATTGTGTGACAGATGTGGTGAACCATTAACCGTCCTTCACGTGTTAATCCAGTGTAAACACTTAGAAACTATAAGAAAACAGCATTTTCCATTACCCTACCGACAACATATACCTTTACACCCTGCAATGTTCGTTGGTAGGGAACCGCTTTTTAGTCATAAATCATTGTTAGCGTTTTTAAAAGAAATTCGTAATTTTCATATCATATACCCGGGCATCCCGTAGCACGACCTCTCCAGGGAGGTCTTTGCTGCGGTGGCTACACAGGAAAGCACTTGCCTCACGGCCCTTGCACGCAAGGGTATGAACCAGTGAGGCACTTGTGCTAATGCCATACATATACACCATCGTTTTTTATTATCACCATCTTTTGTTATCTATTCACACCACACACACCTTTCACGGCATGGTCATGATTTTATTACTTGTATGTTTTTACCCGCCTTACCGCGAGGAATTTTATGGCCCTTATACAGCCGCTAATCACAATCATTGTCCACATTCCTTGTCGCATGAATTGGCGCTCTTTGGCCATCAAATGGCCCTTGCGCCAAAAAACACCATATATCATCATGCTCTTCCAATGTGTTGTTCCTTCGGGGTTTTTCATTGGTTCTAATTATTCCAAAAGTATCGGGAATACATTCAGTATGTCGAATGTTCCATTTTCGCTTGCAGTGCCAAATCGAATAGAACGCTATTTGATTTGTTATTTGAAATTTTTAATATTCGCACCGCCCTAGTTTCAACATATCAGTGAGGACATTATGTGCAAAGGTTGAAGCTTAGTGTGCATCGAATGAAAATACTGCTAATAACCTCACAATGTAAAAAATATCCACCATTGGCTGTTGGGCCTATAGAATATGTGCAAGAGTACTATCTCTATCTAGGATGATTTCTCACCAGATGATCTGATAATGGGAAAAGAAAACTTACACAATGAAAATAGTTTGCAGAACAGAGGGGCTGGATATCAAATCGTAATGGGCAGCAGCTCTCTATTATCCTCGTATGATGTACAGTCAGTCAAAAAGTTGTAGGGGCTCTTAATCATATATTGAGGTTCAGGAAAAAGACACGTCCTGGGGGTGAAAGATGGAGCTGTACAGATCTTAGCCAGTCATCCACATTCACAGCAATGAGCTCAACAATAAATGAACATTCCAGGTGATCACGAGTGACTGATGACAAAGCTGCCGATTTTTCGAAGATGCTTGCAAGTTTGGGTGCTTTCACGGGATCGCCACAAGTCCTTTAGAGCCAATGTGCAACATCTGAAGTTGTAGACATTGAAATGGTTCGAAGGCTCAACTTTTCACTCAAATTGCATTTTTCAATAGAAGTTTTCGCACCCTAATGGATTTCATGTCAGCTCTGCCATAATGTCACTATGCTGTGCGGCATAAACACCCAACAGCCAGAATTCATTGTTATAACTCATAATACAGCGTGTGGTTGTTTCCGTAAGTAGTAAACATACAGTAGAAAACTCATAGAAGTTCACAATGTAGTTGCCTCTTATTGTTTCAAACAATATGTTGTTCAAACTGATATCATTATGAGTGGTTTCAATAACTTTATGCAGAGCTCTGTAAGGAACAGTCAGCAAACATGTTGCAGGAGATAATGCCACATATTTTATTCGTGAGGCAGTTAAATGATAACAATTCAAATGTACTGAGCAACTACTATGCCTAATATTTGCCTTTGTCCAACTTTGACATGGCATCTTTAGCTTGTGAAGCTTCATTGTCATATAGAGGCCTCTACCTTCTAATTCCAAGGTGAGCTACATACTGGTTAATGTCAGAGTGCACTGAATAGCTTACTGAATTTCACTTTCTACAAATTACTTTTCACTTCACTTAGACAAGACTTGACTCACTGGCTTGATTAATTACGGCTTTTGCAGCAGCTACTGTGTGCTAGTGGAAACATGTGCAAAATACTGGTTGCTTTTTATATCTCGTGTCATTGTTACAGGGTTTCAGGTCTTGTAACTCCCCAGTTGGGATACCAGCATTTAGAGGTAGACTGTGGCATCAAGTTAACGTCAAAGCATTTTTGGGCAGGTTGTAAAAAGAGTGCTCTCGGCAGGCATCAACAAATGCTATATCTCGAAAGCTCATGATCGCTTTTACTAGAACTTACATCGCCGCAAGCAAATTTTGCAACAACCACTTTCTTGTGTGACATATAAAAGTAGAATCTCTACAGCAGACTTTGCTCCACCGCTTCTCAGGAAAACAAGTAGAAAAAATGCTCTACTGTTTATCTCATAAGAATATTTTTAAATATCATCAGCAACATTTCTTTTACTAGTTAAGTGTCACATCTGCATGTATGAAGAGCGTGTGGCACTGTTTCCACCACTTCTTAAGTGTGTGTCTGGACTGTATTAGTGGTCGACTGTGACGAAATTTCAGACCTCATGAAAACTAATTTCACATTGTGGAGAGCGTGGGCCTCCATGGAAAATGTGAATAAAACTAAACATAAGCGTCACATAAAAACTTGAAACAGTAGCCTTTCTTATATTATGAGACTGAAGAAAATGCCAGGATCTTAGCTTACTTTTAATGGGACACATTGCAAAGGTCAGACTGGACGCACAGTTCTCCAGTTTTACCTCAGAAATAAGGAGTGCACGTACATCTCTGAGGCAACGTAACTCAACCCTACATCATGGTGGCAACCATTAAGTGCACGAGTCATGCACTTCCGTGCCAGTTGAGAAATAGTAGCAAGAAGACTATATCATTTAGGCCTGAGTCTTGCAATCGTGTCAATATCATTTTAAGGGTAATTTACTACTCTCTCATAATGAATCCAACAAAAGAAAATATAAATTGCAATTTTGCCTTTTCCATACTGTTTGCAATTTTTTTTATGAGAATGCCTACATTTAGTAATACCCGGGGGCAATCCCCAGTGTCATAGTATATCAGCATACAGCGAAAAGATTGGTTTCAAGCAGACTGAGTTTGCAATGCAGAACACCACCTCTAATATTTTTGAGGGATCCTTAAAAAATAAAGCAAACAGGGTAGCTAGTAATGTATAATGCAAAGCTGTTTAAAATTGGGATAAAGTACTGGTAAAGGTGACAATGAAGGCACAGCACATAGCTCTTGTTGAGAATAACTTATTCATCACTTTATGGCTAGAGTAAGTCCTTGAATGAAATCTGGAATGTCTTTCACACCTTTCCCTGGACCAGACACTTTTTGAGCACATCAGTGATCTTGATCTTTGAGCACATCAGTGATCACAAAACTCATTTATGTTCCTCCTCCGCACACTTGGCACAGAAACAGGCCGCAATGTATTTGATAAGAACATTGCGTGAAGGATCTGCGGGAAGGGGCTGCTAATATATGGATGTCTGTACACTCTTTGGTGGGCTGCGCACTATGAATTCTATGCACACATAATGGTTTCTATGCACACGTAATTCTATGTACAGGTAATGGTAAGCAACATAATAGCGAGGTTCTACTGTGCAGTATTTGCATTCAAGTTACACTCTGTTGTTGAATGCCTTGCTGGGCACTGGTATGTTGCAACGAATGGTCTTGTTCATTGCAGATTGACTATGTGGTGTCACAGCTCAGCACGATGATGACAGAGCGACAAAAGAAGTTTGGCAAGTACGTGGAGCAACTGCTGAAGGTGCATGAACTCTCAAACCTCCTGCAGACGACGGAGAGTGCATTGGCAAAAACAATCGAGCAGCTGGATCAACTTAATCGACTGCTGCCTCCCGATGAACAGCTGGAACCGTTCGTCATGGTTACTGGCTGAGTGTTAGTGTTGTGAAACATTTGTGATGGTTTGGTCATAAGAGACTGTATGAGGCAGTGTGACACTACATAGCTTGGCTGAGTGCTCGAGTGAAGTACCTATAGTATCAAGTGGTAAATAAAATCTTATTTAATTGATCTCTCGAGTGAAGTACCTATAGTATCAAGTGGTAAATAAAATCTTATTTAATTGATCTGTGATGTGCTTTAGCTATCTGCTTCGCATATCGGCTTCAAGAACTTCTTTTTATTGAGCTGGGGGATTACTAGTGTGAACGTACTAAAGAAGTTACTATATTAATGCTTCAGTTGTTATCATGAAAAATGCATGGTTCGTCCTCACAATGTGTTTACACAATAAAATTCGAACCCAGCTGTTGAACTCGCTCGTAGGTCGTACCGTTTCGCATCTTTGTGTTGCTGGTGACAAATACGCACGCGGGCTAGCTGTCGGGCTTCTTCGGCACGCTGACCAAATTCTTCGGCGTCAGCGTGAGTGTCGTCACACTCGTGCAGCAGCATAGCGTCCAACGTTGTAGTGACTTCGCGCCCGTGTATTAAACTAAACGGCGTCATTCCGGTAGTTTCCTGCCGGGCAGTATTATAGGCGAAGGTCACATAAGGCAAGATTTCGTCCCAGTTCTTGTGTTCTGTGTCGACATACATGCAGAGCATGTCTGCGAGGGTCTTATTAAGCCGCTCTGTTAGTCCGTTCGTTTGTGGGTGGTACGCGGTTGTTCTCCGGTGAGCTGTACCACTGAGCCTGAGAACCGACTCCAAAAGTTCTGTCACGAACGCAGTTCCTCTATCCGTGATGAGAACTGTTGGAGCACCATGCCGAAGGACGACGTTTTCTATGAAGAAATGAGCCGCTTCTGCTGCTGTGGCCCTCGGCATGGCTTTAGTTTCTGCGTAGCGAGACAAGTAATCAGTGGCGACAATGATCCATCTGTTCCCTGTGGTAGAAGTTGGGAATGGGCCCAGGAAATCCATTCCGATTTGGGCGAATGGCTTTGCTGGTACTTGAACGAAATGTAATAAGCCTGCCGGCCTGCCGGGTGGTGGTTTGCGTCTTTGACAGTCGGCACATGTTTGGACGTGATGTTTCACAGCAGCAGGTAGGTTAGGCCAGTAGTAACTGTTTTGCAGACGGGACAATGTTCGAGTGTAACCGAGATGACCAGAGGTGACTTCATCATGGCAGGCTTCCAGAATTTCTTTTCGCAGTGATGCAGGGACGACGAGCAAGCATGGGCTGCCGGTGGGAGAAAAGTTTTTCTTGTATAGGACATCGTTCCTTAAACAAAAAGATGGCACTCCTCTCGCAAAAATTCGCGGCACGTCTTCCCGTCGTCCTTCTAAGAAATCGATAAGCGAAAGCAGGTCAGGGTCACGGCGCTGCTCTTGTGAGATAGTGGCCGCGTTGATGACTCCCAAGAATGCGGCGTCCATAGACTCGTCATTAATAGCGGCAGGCTCAACGGGTGACTGCGAGAGACAGTCTACGTCAGTGTGCTTCTTTCCTGATTTATAAATAATGGTCATATCAAACTCCTGACGCCGACAGCTCCAGCGTGCTAAACGGTCGGATGGGTCTTTCAAGTTAGTGAGCCAGCAAAGCGAGTGGTGATCACTGACGACCTTGAATGAGCGGCCGTACAGATACGGTCGAAATTTAAGAACCGCCCAAACCACGGCAAGGCACTCTTTCTCGGTAGTCGAGTAGTTCTCTTCCGTGCGAGAGAGAGCTCTGCTGGCATAGGCTATCACTTTCTCGGAGTTATGTTGCCATTGTATCAGTACGGCACCCAGGCCTACATTGCTTGCGTCGGTGTGAAGTGCTGTTGGCGCTTCCTGGTCAAAGTGCGCCAGAACCGGAGGTGTTTGGAGGCGTTGGTGTAATTCGTTGAACGCTGTTTGTTCCTTTTCGTTCCAAAGAAAGGGGACATCCTCTCGTGTGAGCCGCGTCAGAGGCGCCGCAATAGACAAAAAGTTGGCGATGAATCGTCGGTAATAAGCGCAGAGGCCTAAGAAGCGTCTCACTGCTCTTTTGTCATGCGGTGCGGGAAACTTTGCGACAGCGTTGATTTTGCCCGGGTCAGGTCGAACACCTTCGTGGCTGATCACGTGGCCTAAGAAGCAAAGTTCGTTGAAACCGAAATGGCACTTCTCTGGCTTTAAAGTCAGGCCAGCCGAACGTATAGCTTCTAGAACTGCGAATAATCGACTTAGGTGTTTCTCGAATGTAGCTGAGAAGACGACAACGTCGTCTAGATAAACCAAGCATGTCTGCCACTTAAGTCCTGATAGCACAGTGTCCATTAAACGCTGAAAAGTGGCTGGCGCTGAGCATAACCCGAATGGAAGCAGTTTAAATTCATAAAGACCGTCGGGCGTCGCGAAAGCAGTTTTCTCACGGTCTCTCTCGTCGACCTCTATTTGCCAATATCCACTTCGCAGGTCCATCGATGAGAAATAGCGTGCATGCCGCAGCCGATCAAGAGAGTCATCTATACGTGGCAGTGGGTAGACGTCTTTCTTCGTTACTTGGTTTAACTTGCGGTAATCTATACAGAAACGCAAGCTGCCGTCTTTCTTTTTAACCAATACCACCGGGGATGCCCAGGGACTCTTGGAAGGCTGTATTACGTCTACTTGGAGCATCTTCTGAACTTGCTTTTGGATCTCCTCACGTTCTTTCGGAGCAACACGGTATGGGTTTTGACGGATCGGTCTCGTATTTTCTTCAACGATGATTCGGTGCCGGGTCAGTGGTGTTTGCTTGACTTTCGACGTGCACGAAAAACAATTTTTGAACTGGTGTATCAGCTCTAGTAGGCGCTGTTTTTCCGAGGCTGACAGGGTTGAGCAAATGTTGACAGACAAAGGTGTCGAGGCTGGGATGGTCGCCTCGTCCGGTTGCAAAGCGAAGCAATCTCTGGCTTGGTCCACGTCGTCGTAGTAGGCAATCACGGTGCCCTTCTGGATGTGACGAGGCTCGTTGCTGAAGTTGGTGATGAGGACTTCTGCCCGCCCATCAATTAGTGCCAGAATGCCTCTCGCTATTGAAACACCTTGCGTAAGCAATAGCGTGTCTATTCGCTCCGCTATCGCCTCATTACGGCACGGCCGTTCACACAACACCGACACAAGGCAGCAAGATCTCGGCAGGAGCATCACATCATCGGCTACACGTAAACGTTGCAGTTGTTCTTCAGTGGTGGCGTCGACGTAAGGATGGGCGGAAAAGGTGACGATACATTCTGGGATGTTGATGACAGCACCGTACTCTCACAGAAAATCCATACCCAAAATCAACTCTTTACAACAGTCCGGTAAAATGACAAAAGTGGCGACGCAGTTCGAATCATCGATTACGAGCCGAGCGGTGCATTTACCGGTTGGCGTCATTAGCTGTCCTTATGCTTGGCCCACTCCACGGCGTCTTAACCTTCTTAAGGGGGTCGGCGAGCTCTTGTCGCATAAGAGAGAAGTCAGCACCAGTGTCAACCAGTGCTGTTACGTGGTGTCCGTCTATAAAAACGCTGAGGTCGGCACGTACAAATTCATTGGCAGTAGTACTCGTGGTTGTTGTCGTCTTCGTCATCACCGTCGTCACGTCGTCTTTGTGTAGAGGCAAGGGGGTCTTTTTGGCGTCTCGGCAATTGGCAACCTTGCCCCCGGAGGTCGCGGTAGTTAGTTTCCCTGGCACGGGCTTGGGGAGCGGTTTCTGAAGGCGTCCGCATATCTTTGGCAATTCGGGGAATTCTGACCTCGTGCAGGTGAGGGAGACCGCCAGCGACGACTTGGTGAAGACGCTTGGTTGGTCGGTAGGTGATCAGCACCATGGTCACGAGGGTCTTCAGAATAAAAAGAAGCGGGCCGAGAAAAGTTTCCGAACCGGGTTTCTCGATGACGGCAGTAGCGCGAGATGTGGCCTGGTTCGCCACAGTGGAAACAAAGGGGTCGACGGTCGGCGGTGCGCCACAAGTCGGTCCGACGTACTGGTGGTCGCCGCACAGGTTCACGCTGCCACCACGGCAAGGTAACGGGTTGTGGCTGAAAGGGTGCTTCTTCTGGGGCAGGTGGATGACGGCGGACGGCATCAGCATAGGTCAGTGGATGTGGTTCGGGTGGTGGCGCCGGTGAGGGAAAGGCTTGCCGTAGTTCCTGGCGCACGATTTCTGCAACAGAAGCAACTGGGGGATCGGTAGATGGAAGGCCGAGGGCCCGCAGCTCTTCCCGCAGGATTTGTCGAATCATTTGCCGTAAAGAGTTTTCGGAAACGGCAGCGTTTTGAGCGGCGGCACCAACAGGCGTTTGGTCGGGCAGGCGGTCAAAGTGGCGGCATCGTTGCCGGAGCGCCCGCTCAATGACAGTCGCCTCTTTGATGAATTCATCCACTGTTGTTGGTGGATTTCGTACAAGGCCGGCGAAAAGCGGTTTCTTAACTCCCCGCATCAGATGACGAACTTTCCTTGCCTCGGGCGTGTCAGGGTCAGCGCGGCGAAATAGGCGGGCCATATCCTCAGCGAACATGGCCACGCTTTCGTTCCGCTTTTGCATGCGGGCTTCGATCATCTGTTGTGCGAGATCCCGTCGGTCTGCACTCAGGAACGTCTCGAGAAGCTTTTGGCGGAAATTGTCCCAGGTTTGGAAAGTAGGCTCCCTGTTCTCGTACCATGTGCGAGCACTATTTTCCATTGCGAAGTAGGCACAGCCAAGTTTTTCTTGCACGCTCCAACGATTCACCACAGCGGTCCGCTCGAACTGGTCGAGCCAGTCCTCGACATCTTCATACGGTTCTCCACGGAAGACTTCGTTAACACGAGGAGTCTCAAAAGTTACCTGGTAAGGGTGAGTCGTCTGGGCCAGGGGAAGATTCGCAGACGCTGAAGGGGCCGCCATGTTGGTAACAGGAGATGCCGTCAAGAGTTCTGGGCTTAGGCCTAATAGGCGCCGGCTGAATCGGTGTACTGGAGTCGCAACAAGACGTTGAGGCTCCGGACTGGGTGTACGGTCCCGAACAACGCTTTCTTGCATCAGGTTGCAGGCTCCAGCACCTCCACCAGTGTCGCGACGTCAAGAGAGAGGTCGTACTCGAAGATGCTGAGAAAACAGCAGCGGGTCGGTCTTTTTGTTAACCGCGTGAGAGAAAGTTCCTCATATTTCTCGTTGTTGCGTTCTGCATAAAAGCGTGCAGATGCGCGTATGCGCTGTCGCCTTCGTCTTTTTCGCGGGACGCACGTGACACTATATAAGAAAAATACAAAATAGATAGGTAGTACGGGTATCTCATCCTATCCGTCCCTATTCATCAATTTGTCTAATAGCCATGAGGTGTAATACAGTACACATGACATAGATTTAGTTATTTTTGTGCCATGAATCTCTACATCGCTAGCTAGGCAGTCAATGAGAGTTCAAAGCAAATATTGAACTCGAAATAGAAAACATACAAAAAAGATAGGTAGGTCAGGTGTCTCATCCTGTATGTCCCTATTCCTCTATTGCTTATCATTTAAGTAGTATGCATCGCAGCTTTATTTAATTTTGTGTCATGAAACTACACATTTTAAGTAAACATTAAGAGTTGAATTCAGCTATCGAACTCGCCTTATACAAAAAATTCAAAAGAGATTAGTAGGACAGCTATCTCAGCATATCTGTTCCTATTTCTCAATTTCTCTATTAACCATGAGGCATAATGCAGTACGCATGAGATAGCTTCAGTTATTTTGGTGCCAGGAAACTTTAGATCGCTAAGTAGGTGGACACTAAGAGTTTAATACAAATATTTAACTCTCTATACAAAACATACATAAAAGATAGGTAGGTCAGGTGTCTCATCCTATCTGTCCCTATTCCTCAATTTGTCTAAATGCCATCAAGCATAATGCAGTATGCATGACATAGCTTAAGTTACTTTTGTGCCATGAAACTCTACATTGCTAGCTAAGTAAACAATGAGAGCTGAATCCAGATATTGAACTCGCAATACACAGAGTACAAAAAAGATAGGTAGGTCAGGTGTCACATCCTGTCTGTCCCTATTTCTCTATTGCTTATCCTTTGAGCAATAGAGAAAGCTTTGTAGCTTTAGTTAGTTTTGTGCTATGAAACTCTACATTTCTAGTTAGGTAAACAGCAAGAGTTGAACTTAGATATTGAACTTGGAATACAAGGCACACCTGTTGGCATTCCTATAGTTAAGTGCTGTTTACGGCTGCAGCAACTTATGGTTTGTATAGACAAGAAGGGCATGCTTGCCACAGTCTTCTGTCAGATCTAGTCTTACCTAGAAGTTTGTCATGCACCATCAACGTAATAATGTAACACCTCGGTATACCTACAGCAACCAAGGGCACGTTACCAGTAAAAAGTAAGAGTGTTAGAGTACCAGTTACCTCAGCTAAAAAAAAGTAACCCTGTTACGGTTACCAAGGTTCCAAAAATAACTTGTTACAGTTACCTGGAAAAAGTAATAAAGTTACTTTTCTGTTACCGTATAAAATGAGTAATAGATGCTAGCAAGTGATAGAATTAATTTAATGAAAACGTACAACAAGGTATGGAAAGTGTAACGAGCCAAAATGAAGTCCACTTCCATTCCCTATATTCTTCAAGGTGTACCAGACCCTGTACAGAGAGATTTGCATCCACTGAGCATACAAACCATTGGGACATGGGTTCCCCAAGTCCCAATGACAACACACCCTTAGGCAATCAATGTTCTATCATCTACAAGTGTGATGCTGGGATTGCAAAGCAACATAAGTACATTGGTGAAATCGGCAGCAGTGGATAGAGAAAGGACCAGGAACGGAAAGTTTGCTAAATCAGCTATGCAATGCTTTGATAGACTGAGCTTGTTGAACGCTGCTGGACGGGGTATAGCTTTGACCTAAGCAATAAGATGATGCTGCCTCATGAATGGAAGCGAAAGAGCGTGGGAGGAGGGGGGAGACTTTTGAAAACATTTTAAGGACATGTGGGACTAACAGACTGATTGATGTTTGCTCAATTTTCCTGCACGGAAGGCGAAGCATTCGTCATGTTGTTACTCATTGTTTAGTGAAGACAGATCTACGAGAATCAATTACAAATAAGTTTTAAAAGATTGCTTCGCTACTTCTTGGTCTTCTGATTGTCAGCCATTTCTCACTGCTGTTTTTCAGCCAACTTTAAACATGATTAGCTCGGAGCCTCGGGACAAAGGAATGCTCCACCAGTATACCGAGAATAGAGCTTGATGCTCAAGTGACAAATAGAATATATGTGCTTCCCATCACCACTCCACTCTCTTAAAAAAGAGATGTGAACTTTGGAAAGCTTTTCAGTAGCAACATGGTTGATTTATGACATGCATTTTACAAGTGAACACCAAATACGGTCTTTCGCACTGAACATGCTCCTTTTAGCGGCATCTTTTTGAGGGGAGCCCTATTGTGGAGAGTATACAGTAAAGAAGAAAGTTCGACCAAGTGAAAGTGTTTAACATTTGCCTTTAACGAGTGTTGCTGCTGGATAACATTTTACAAAAACAAAAGTAACTGTAACAATATTTTCTGTTACATTTACTATGTAAAAGGCAACTGTGTTACAGTTACAAGTTACTGAACAAAGTAACCAGTTACAAGTGATGGGTTACCAGTAGCTATTCACTGCCCAAGACTAACCTACCGCAAAATCTGTCAGTGCGTTCCCAGTTCTTAGTACACACGCTGTTTGATAAAAAAGCTTCATGATAGTGTTTTGTGTCCTAGACTAGTGACTTCAGTTTGGCCGTGCAAGACGGGCCGTGCTTCGTTGATACAGTTTGCATTGAGGGGCCATTAGAGGCATTCCACATTTATGAATTTGTCAGTGCTCTGTGCAAGTTTGATTGCAATATCTTTGTTAAAGCTCTTCAGAGACACGTTTGCAAAGTTGTCGTATCCATCACAAACATGAAACTTGCCTTCTGGTGATGTTTATCATTTATGAGAATTGAAGAGCAAATGTATATAATAGAGGCATGTTTGGCACTGGAGTAGAGTAACAAGACAAGCTTCCTCAGTACATGCAGAAAGGTAGGAAAAATGATGACGGATGTGTGATGCTCAATCAAGTTCTGCAATATACTGATCTTAAGGCAGATTGGAAATTTAGGTGAGCTGGTGTATCAAAATGATAAAACAGTGGGAAAGGCCAACACACACAGAATGAGAAATAGAAGAGGACTTATACAACAATATGCAATGCTAAGGACAAATATTTCAAAAACGTCGTACCCTCTCTTTTGCAAAAAAAAAAAAAAATCCCAAAAATTTTCTTGCCTTATATCCTCTGACCACGGTTCTAACCAGCTATAATTACTTGATGAACATAATCTTACACTTTAAGATTACGAATGTTTTGCTAGTTTTGATACATTTTTAGGGGCAAAGCTTCTTGCGTCTCTCATAATCATATGGTGGTTTTGGGACGTTAAACCATACATATCAATCAAAGCTTCTTAAAGCGTCGGCTTGTCGGCTGTAGTTGTCTGCCGTAGCCACCCCTTGTACGCGAAATATTCTCTAGATGGCGCTCACATCATTCGAGATGTGAGCGCCATTTTTCGAGCGCTCCGGATCGACTGCGCAGATAAGTGTTTTTGCATGTTTTGAGCTTGTCTTTATAATTATAAGGCAGCGGTTGAAATCTTCGTAGCACTAATTTTATGGTACGGCTTTTTCGGGGGCCAGTCACCAGGTATTTATTAGTTAGTGCGGGTGTGTGTGTTTGAATTTTTTTTTTCTTTCTTTTGCCACCCCGTGGGGGAGGTGCGCGTACATGGAACACGCAAATTTTTGTAGTAGAACTTAGACTTTCTTTTTTTTCGTAGTGCACGGCTCGAGTTTACTAATTATCGAGTATAGGGACAATTGGTGTCAGAAAGACATGGTTAAAAAGACTGTAAAGTGTTCAGGATGTGGAGTGGGTTTGAAAGTGGACTCAAGCATAGAAGCAGATGGAGAAGAGGCTGACGCGAAGTGTAGGCAATGTGAGGTCGAGGAAAAAATGGAGAAAATGATGGTTGCCCAAAGTGAACTGCTGGTGAGAATCGATGAGCTCGAGACGGCGTTGGCGACAGAGCAAGAGAAAACGAGGGCAATAGGAGAAAGACTGAAGTCCACCGAGGAAGCACTAGCGAAGCTGAACAAAGAAGCGGCCTACGGAGAGAACAGTAGAGAACCGGCAACCAGAACGGTAAAGAAGGAAGAACAAGCAAGTTCGAAAAAACAGGTTTAGCCGGTTCAACTGTCGCAAGGCCCAGCTTCAGCGAGGTAGTGGTGGGGCTGGGAGGGGACAAAGCAGCCGGCGTCACAGGTGCAAGTAGCCCCCAGGTGCAGGACGCTCCAGCTGAAAAGTCACAGCATGTGATGATCACCGGGGACTCGAATTTAAATCGATGCACAGAAGCCATCAGAGAGGGTAAGAGGTGACAAGAGGGTTGCAGTAGGGACGTTTCCAGGACGCAAGCTTGAAGCAGTCATGAGGCAAGCGAGCGCAAAACTCAAAACTACAGCTGATAGACGAAACCTCGTATAATTTCAGGCGGTTTAAACGATGTCTTAAATGAAGATACAGCAGGACTAGCAGCCACACTGGCGAAAGGCGTCGATGACATGCGCGCCACTTCTCCTAAGGCTAAGGTACAGGTAGTGATATGCACGATACCGGAGGTACCTGTGCGGATAGCAACCTGCAAAGAGCGGTTGTCAACGCAAACCAAGAGATATGGCGGATGAGTCGAGAGAAAGGCTTTGAGGTGGTGGAAATAAACAAAGAGGTGCATAGGTGGGGTGGTTTTCAACGAGACAGAGGTGCATAGGTGGGGTGGTTTTCAACGAGACAGAATTCACTTCGATGGGCGACTAGGTCATGAGGTGGGTTGGTGACTTGCAGGACGCGCAGTAGCTTTTTTTGGGGGGCAAGCGAGCCCTTCTGGGTGCAGGATAGATAGTAACGAGGAAAACAGCCAGGGAGACTCTTCGACAGGTGTTATGGACAGATACGATTCCAAAGTGGCACCAATGTCTAAGATAGGTAGAGTCTGGGGCATAAATAGACGTAGCCACGAGCGCCGAGCCCATTCAGACATAGGGTATATTAACATGCAGGGTGGTAGGAACAGGCTGAAGTGGGAAGAGATAGAAGAACAGCTAAGGGAAGAGAGGCCGATGGTATACGGGTTTGGTAGAAACACATCTCAGGGACATGGAACAACCTCCGAACAATCCGGACTACGCGTGAGAATATTGTAATAGAACAGAAGGCAGCAGAAAGGGAGGTGGTATTGGGGCATTCATTCATAAAAGTACAGACTGGCAAAGGGTCAAGCAGGAGTGCAAGGAACATTTATGGCTAAAAGGGAAAGTGGCAGGTCAAATGACACTCCTTGGTTTCGTGTACTTGTGGACGGGAGCAAAGGCCAGAGAGGAAAACCAGGCAATGGTAGAGTGTATATCAAAGGACATTCAGGAGTTAGGAAGAGAGTGTGAGATAATTATACTAGGAGACATGAATGCGCACATAGAAGATAAAGGTGGGTATACCGACCTGACAGGAAAAATGATCATGGACATGTGTGAAAGGCTTGATTTGATCATTTGCAACAGTACCGAGAAGTGTGAAGGGCAAATAACATGGGAGGTAGGAAGGCTGCAGTCGACGATAGATTATGCACTGATGTAACATAGGATGTATGATAAGCTCAGGGGAATGCACATAGATGAAGGTGGCTCCAGAAGTCTGGGTAGTGATCACAAACGTATCAAGCTAAGTTTTGGAAGAGCAGTGAAAGTGGGAAGAAGACAAGATGAACAACTACAGGAAAATTTTTATTCAGAAAGGCAAATTGAAATAGCCACTAAACAAATTGAGAAAGTAATCACGGAGGATAATAAGACAGTGTGGACATACGTGAATCTAATTAGACTCTTTGAGCTAGAGCTTGCTAAGACGCGTAACAAGTCACCCCGGAAAAGAAGACACAAACCCAAAAGTTGGTGGGATGAGGAAGTTAAGAGAGCCATAGCAAAAAGTCAGGAAGCCTCTAGGGAACACAGACATGCTAAGCAGCGGGGTGAACCGACAGATGATGTTGAAAGAAAATGGGAAACCTTTCTAAGCTGTAGAAGGGCTGCATCCCTTCTGATAAATGAAAAGATTAGAAGAAAGGGAGCTCAGTGACTGGCAGAAGTACATAAAAAAAAAGAAAGGCAGCTGCGAAATTTTGGAACCTTGTAAACTCCCTAAGAAATGAGACGAGCCTAGAGCAGAGTTTTATAACTACAGCCCAAGGTGCCAGGCTAGAAGGGGACGAAGCTATTGAATATATAAGAGCAAGGGTGACAGAAAAATTTCAACAAAGAAGTACTTTATGCACCACAATAGACAAGGACGAATCAAGTGGTGCAATGTCTCCATTTTCACAATGAGAGTGGGAAAGGGCTGAGAAAAGGGTTCCTAGTAGTACATCAACAGGCCCAGATGGCAGTCCAATTAGGCTGATAAAGACATTAGGTCCGAAGTCTAAGCAGGCTTTGAGAGAGGCAGTGAGCAAAATAATAATCGATGGTGAATTTCCCGATGGATGAAAACTCAGCAGGATGAGCATGATCTATAAAGGAAAGGGGGACAAAGCTGACATAAACAACTACCGTCCTATAATAGTGACATCAGTGGTCTACAGGCTGGCGATGCAGATTATAAAGGAAAGACTGCAGGCATGGATAGAAGATGAGGGGGTGCTGGGGGAACTGCAGAATGGGTTTCGGAAACACAGGAAGTTGGAAGACAATCTGTTCTCACTGACGCAGTGCATCGAAATAGCAGAAAAGGAACACAGGCCCCTGTGGCTAGCATTCTTGGATATCAAGGGAGCGTACGATAGCGTGGTTCAAGAGGAATTGTGGGGAATACTAGACACACTAGGCGTGGAACATGTAGTCACTAATCTTTTAAAGGGTATTAATAAAGGTAACAAGGTAGTTATAAAGTGGGAAAAACAGGAATTCAAGCCTGCAGAGGTAAAACGGGGGCTTAGGCAGGGGTGCCCCCTGTCACCCTTATTATTCATGATGTACCTACAAGGATTAGAGGCAAAATTAGAGGGAAGTGGGCTGGGCTTCAACCTCTCTTTAGTCAAACAAGGAAAACTTATTGATCAGGCACTACCAGCATTAATGTACGCAGATGATATAGTGCTAATGGCCAACAACAAGGAAGTTTTGCAGAGATTGATGGACATCTGCGGTAATGAGGGAGATAGGTTTGATTTTAGATTCAGTAAGGAAAAATCAGCAGTCATGATTTTCAATGACAACGAAGGTAGGGAGCTTAGGATACAGGACGTCACGCTAGAGATCACAGATAAATACAAATATCTGGGCGTATGGATAAGCAATGGGACCGAGTACCTGAGGGAACACGAAATATACGTGACGACTAAAGGTAACAGGAATGCAGCAGTGATGAAAAATAGGGCACTGTGGAATTACAATAGGTATGATGTTGTGAGAGGAATATGGAAAGGGGTCATGGTTCCTGGGCTGACGTTCGACAATGCGGTATTGTGCATGAGATCAGAAGTTCAAGCAAGATTAGAAATTAAGCAACGTGGAATAGGTAGGCTTGCTTTAGGAGCTCACGGGAATACACCAAATCAGGGAGTATAAGGTGATATGGGATGGACATCATTTGAGGACAGGGAAGCTAGCAGCAAGATAAAATTTGAGAAGAGATTGAGAGAAATGAAGGAGGAGCATTGGGCTAGGAAGGTTTTCAGCTACTTGTACATGAAGAATGTCGATACAAAATGGAGGAAGCGTACCAAGAAGTTGACTGGTAAATATTTAGAAAACAGCAGGTGGCCAAACCAAAAAGAACTATCGGTTAAGAAGAAAGTGAAGGAAACGAAGACTGACATGTGGAAAATGGGCATGATTAAGAAGTCCGCACTAGAGATCTATCGAACTTTTAAGCAGGAAATTGCCAAGGAAAGGATCTATGATAATACTCGGGGTAGTTCTCTACTTTTTGAGGCAAGGACGGGAGTACTGCGAACCAAGACATATCGGGCCAAATACGCAGGGGTAGACACAGTATGCAGTGCGTGTGGAGAGGAAGAAGAAACGGCCGAGCACTTGATAATGTTCTGTAAAGGGCTTCACCCTATAGTTCAGGATGATGGCGCAGAGTTTTTCAAAGCACTGGGGTTTAGGGACCGGGAGGGCAAAATAGACTTTAAAAAGCAAGTAGACTTAACTAGAAGGAGGTTATCTGATTGGTTTCTAAAGTCAAGGCACGAGTGAAAATAAACTCTTCACTGCAAAGTACGAATCCTCAAACTCACTTTTTAAGGAAAAAATAAATAAATATAGTTTTGAGTTCATTAAGTATTACGGCTTGGTGGCGCTAGCCACCGCCCGATCTAAAGGGTACAGCCTTATCCATCCATCCATCCATGTGTCGATAAACAGATAGATGGATGGACGAACAGATAGACGGATGGATGGACGGACGCTTTATATCCACTCATCATCATTCACTCCGTGGATATGCTGTGATTTTTTCTGATCGCATTTAGCTGGGAAGATCGTTCCAATGTGCCAAATATCGCTGAATACGAGTTTCAATACATGCACCTCATTGAAATCATGGTGGATGGTTTCACGAGTGTAATAAAACAAAAATAAGGTATCCTTATTAGTCAACATTGATGATATCAACCCTAAGATGATAAAACAATGTCATTCCCATATTTATTATTACATTACACCACATTCTTCGACAGTCGCTGTTGTCTCGAAAACTGCCATATGGCTGGAAAATTGCCAAAGTTATTTAGATTTTTAAGTCTGGAGATAAGAACTCACTCAAAAATTACAATATAATCTCACTCACATGTCTTTGTTGTAAAATACTTCACCACATAATCGCTTTGCACGTCTACAGCCACCTCGAGACTAGCATAGTCTTCTTCTTTAACCAGCACGGATTCAGAAAGGGCATGTCATGTGAAACACATTTACTATAATTCACTACTGACACTCATTACAACATAAATAATGGCCTGCAAACTGAGTGTATATTTCTGGACTTTTTCAAAGCCTTTGACCGTGTCACCCATTGCCATCTTACTTCTAAATTATCTTCCCTCCGATTAGACTCCCTCACTTTATCTAGGC
This sequence comes from Rhipicephalus microplus, assembly GCF_043290135.1. Classification (NCBI taxonomy): domain Eukaryota; kingdom Metazoa; phylum Arthropoda; class Arachnida; order Ixodida; family Ixodidae; genus Rhipicephalus; species Rhipicephalus microplus. The sequence continues at coordinate 28,693,003 of NC_134707.1, forward strand.
TATGAAATTTTCGTTTCATTCGCAAACAGTTCACAACCGTTAATAATTCTTGCTCTTCTTCTTCCTATGTCTCTTCTGGCATCCCACAAGGGAACGTTCTTGGCCCATTACTCTTCTTCATCTACATCAACGACCTCCCATCTAACATATCATCAAATATCAAAATCTTTGCAAATGACTGCATGCTCTAAATACCTATAAACTGGCTTAATAGTGATTTCATTCTTCAAGATGATCTTAACATTATCTCTAACTGGTGTAAGACTTGTCTCATGACTCCAAATAATAGTACATGTGAAGTTGTTTCCTTTGCACATAAACAAGTCATTTCTAACTTTACTTGTATATAGAGTGATGGGCTTTCCCACGCAACTTCCTACAAATATCTCTGCATCCACCTTACACCAACATTTTTCTGGCTTGAACGCATTACTGCTGTTTCTGTAAAAGCCTCCGAAACATTAGGCTATTAGTGCCAAAACCTTCATCAGTGCCTAACGTTTGCAAACTGTCCTACCTAACTTTTGTCCGCCCAGAACTTGAATACAACTTGTCAGTTTGGCGTCCGTCCGCTCATTATCAAACAATATGCTTGAAACTATTGAGAACAAAGCCACCCGTCACATTTCCAGTATCTACTGCAGTTATTCCAGTATGACTCAGATTAAACTGGATCATCAACTACAACCATTATATGTTCATCATCAAGTGTCCTTCTTATATCTGTTTTATAAGTACATCTACAGTAGCAAGACATCATCACTACAGCTTGAATGCCCCCTCTTCACATCAGGCAGGTTACATAATCATCTCAGCTTCACCCGCATCTTTGGTAACACAAACGTGTTTAACACATCAGGACTACTGCAAGCCATCTGCATGTGGACTGATTTTCCCGATGATATAACTTCTGATAATAACCCTGACTCATTTTGACACAAACTTGAAATAAAATTTTTACGATATTCGTTGTAAGTTTTTTTTCATTTCTTTTTCTCCTTTATCGTTCAACTTTCAAGCTCTTTGATAGTGTGAAATGATGCATGTTATTTTGATATGCTTTTTATTAACGGCTGAATTGCAATGACTGAATGCATTGTTAATTTTTTTTACAAAGTGCTTTGTCGTTATTATTATCGTGCACTGTAGTGTTGTTGTTTATAGGTTTATTTCTGATTTTCACTGTAACCACTCTTACTCAATGGCTTTGGGCCTGTAAGGTATTCTTGAATAAATATATAAATAAATATTCAACCAAAGTAATTCGCAAGCAAAACTGATACGTAAACGATCGAGAAGCGTGAAATTATCTGTATCCCTCAGCCACCTTCATTGAGTGCAATAGGAGTGTCTGAAAAATGCTCTTCTTGACCAGTTTGTTTGTATAATATATCCATCACTAGGTTTTTTCTGAGCAAGCCTAGATGAGAATAAGTGCCAGCCTCATTTCTCGTTGTACGTGTGTAGTCTATTTTCATTTTTGCATCATGTTCATATGCATCTTTCTCAAGAGTGTGCACACACTAATGCGAAGTGCTTTGAAACAGTGAATCTCCTCCACTCGTCTCTGTCCATGTGATACGAGGCACTAGAGGTGCACTTGTGCCCTACTTGTTTGTAGTTCTAGCAGACTAGGGGGCACGGTTCACTGCCATTTTCCCATCTCCACGCAGACCTGTGTACACCGAGCTGGCTTGTACAGATGACTAACACAAAACTTCACATTCAAACTTTGCTCGTCAAGCAATTGCTTCTCGCTCATAGTGCAAAGGCCAATTTTTATGGACCACCTAATTAGACCTCTATAGGTTCAGTAGAAAATACAGATCGTTGCTCCTTTAATACTATGCACAAATTTAAATGTTTCCAAAAAATGTAGTTGCCACTTTTTAATGCTGGCCCACACGATCTGTACATTGTGCAACAGCAACCTGCACATAATGTTTTGCATGTCAAAATACCTTTGTAGCTTATGTCTATGTTGGCTGGTGAAACCGCGTTAGTAGTGACTGGCGTCATTAATAGGTAACTGTGAACTTTACACTGCGGTTTTTCTGTCAACATTAAACATACTGTGTGGAAACAGCTAACAATATAAAGGCTCGAGTGCATTTATCAGCAAAAGTTTGCTGTCTGTAGCGTGTGTACGTCGGCTCTTCATTCACAAAGCAATTCAGACTGAAAGCCTGAGACGACCTTGACTCTTTTGCGTTGCTAGGAGGCCGCCGACTGACTGTATTTCTGTTGTGTGTGGGCCCCATCCTTATCTGGCCGCTATCTCAGCGTATGTGTGCACGTGCCGACTCTGCGCCGCCTCGCCATTTCTGTTATCGGTCACTCTTGGCTACTTTCTTGTGTCTAAACTTCTATTGTTTCTCTGTCGTGGCCTGCATAATCTCGTGCTTTCTATTTTTGCTTGTTGTGATGACAGCCGTCACAACGCCCACTTTCGGCTGTATATGTATCTGCATGTGCAGTTGTCTGTACTCATTTAAATAGGAGCATAATGAATCCATCCATGCTTTGCCTCAAAGTGTACCGCTTTATAAAACTTTTTCACCTGTCCCAGTGTCAGTGGAGTTGTGCGGAAGGACTCAAGGCTTAATATTAAGCTCTCTGCGTTGCGGTCGAGAAAGAACGCAAATACACTGCTGTAGTATGCGTCTGACACATTCAAGAACCAAGAGTGGTGAGAGTTAACCAACACCCTCGAAGCACGATTGGCTGCCATGTTTCGGTCACTATGAATAAAGACGGTGAATATGCACAAGAAAGTCCTTGCAAGCTTCTATGACATAACTTACGCACTCACTTAAAACAATGGATGACGAGTATGCGCCATTTTTTGCACGCTTTGAACGCGTCTTGAGACACACAGCGCCCCAATGTAGTGGTGCTCTGGCATATGGTGGCGTAGCATGTTAATGAACCATATTTAATGCCATGGAAAGCAGCTAGTGCGTGTGGCAGAACGAAGAAAGTTTAGCAAAGACAGCTATTGGCCTCGAGATTTTGAAGTGGCGCCCCCTCGCGTGTGACGACAATTTGAGGACTCCGCACATTTAACTGCTTTGCAGCCGCCGCAGCTCCTGCACGCAGTCTCGCAGATCGTCTGCTCCCGACAGAAACTTCGCCCAAGTAACAGCCTTGCGATGGTCAACGAACGCCTTCAACTACTCTTTTACAGTGAGATTATAATTTTGTTTCGGTTGCAACCCAATTGACAGGGCCAGGAAATGCCCCCGGATGGCCAACGAGTGCGCCGAAGCTGCCGAAGCCATCGACCGCTTTGCGGATAAGAAAGTGAAACTGTGTGTGTTCTCGCTTGTTATCACATTTTCCGCCGTACAATGCTATTTGTTCGGGTGGGTTTTTTTCGTTTTTTTATGTTTCAGTCATTGTGCCTTTCTGCACTATCTGCAAGTATGTAGATAAAGCTTGCGAAACGTCGCAGTGTCTCATCGAGGTTGAGGCGGTGTACGACGCAGGCCACGTTGTTGAATGCGCGGTCGAAGCTATCAACGGAGACCGCATGGCCATCGTGGCTCTCGTCCGTGAAGCAGGTGGACTTGCAAACCCGTCACCATAACGTCTCCGTCGTGATCGACTGTGGCGAAGTGGTGAATGCTCGCTGTTCGTGCAAATCAGGATGAGGCAGTGCCTACGCATTTAACGTGTATAAACTAGGTTGAGGCAATGTCTTCGTGTAATCTAACATAGTAGTAAAGTTCACATTTTCCATCGTATTAATGTTTCTAAATTAGGAACCCATTTACGACTCCGAACTGGATCGAATATTCAACGTTGCTGCCATTCTTAACCCAATAATAATATATTGAAGTGCGGCGCCACACATTTTTGCTATTCCTGTTAATAAAAAGAGACCATAAATAATTTACAGCTTTAATGCCCCGCCGCGGTGGTCTAGTGGCTAAGGTACTCGGCTGCTGACCCGCAGGTCGCGGGTTCAAATCCCGGCTGCGGCGGCTGCATTTCCGATGGAGGCGGAAATGTCGAGGCCCGTGTGCTCAGATTTGGGTGCACGTTAAAGAACCCCAGGTGGTCAAAATTTCCGGAGCCCTCCACTACGGCGTCTCTCATAATCATATGGTGGTTTTGGGACGTTAAACCCCACAAATCAATCAATCAATTTACAGCTTTAAAACTTGTATTGCCAACATGAGGCATGCATGTTGGAGAGGCGGAGTATGAATGAATATTCTAGAGGTGAATATTCTAGAGGTAGGGAATGAATATTCTAGAGGATATGCCCAGGCTTGAACCTGGGAATATCAATAAAATTGCAATATAATGTACTTAACATGATTGATAAGTCCATTGTAGCATTTAACCTCCAACATTGCGCAGCACTCGCCACGCACACAAGCGGCCGCACGCAGTTCTGTGAAACAAAGCGATGTGCTTTCGAAACGAGTTAAAAGCGTAGACCCACGGTTGTTCGAACAGCGGCGGTAGCCACCGCACATCAGATAACCAACTAAACTGCTTCATTGTCGAGCTTTATCGCGCATGAAGGTTTGCGTACGGGGCCAGGCCTCAAAACAAATGCGTGCGAATGCCGATGTTGAAACAAGCACCGTTAGCATTGCCGCCATCGGTCACACACCAGGCTTCAGCTGTATAAAACTTGAGAAGTTCAAAGACGCCCTGCTCTATTGTCTATTTATTTATGGTTTAAAGGGACGCAAAATTCAAATAACAGCGTTTGTCAAAGTGATAGATCAATGTTTGGAAACATCTAAAATGTGAATATTGTCAACAGCAGTGCTGTACTAATCGAGAAATTAAAAATGTACGACACCATATGCACCTCGAATGGGACATTTTAAAATTGTGTTAATGACGTCAAAGCACCTGACAACAATCGATCATTGGTAATCCAACCAGCTGCAGTAAATTAAAACAACCTCTCGTTACAACGCGTAACAAAACTCGGCTTCTCAGTTTCTGTTTCATTCGTACAAAAAAGAACCTCCTGGCAATGGCGCGAGTGGTTCAAAACTGGAATTTTAGCCTGGTTAGGCTTATAGCTGGATAAATGGTGCTATCTAGTGGGGCCCACTTCAACCAAGAAACCAGAAAAGTTTTCAACGGCCGTTGTTGCTGCTGTGGTTGTAGCAACTTTCGCCTTACTGCTACTAGTGTCGGCGGCCACGCAGTAAAAGCCTGCAACATTTGGCATATCAACTGTGACGTCAAACGGTCCGCTTTTAGGCAGGTGACTTGAAGTGCGCTAAGGCGATGCGGACCACTAAAACGTGATTCTCTTTCAAAATAGGCGTTTCCTTGGCATAAAAGTGGCACTTCGAGGTTTCTGCACGGCTGTTTATGGAATCAACGTCGACTGAGTATTTGCCCTTAGTGTCGCCACAATTCAGTTGGACGTGTTGTTCGTAGCTTCATCGTGTTCGTCCCTTCTGTGCCTGTTTTAATTAGCACCTAAATTAAGTCGTTAAGGTTTCCTTTTTGTTGCTTTGTGCGGTTTCAAACTAAAATTTGTTACGACTGTCAAGTTATTTCTTTAAGTTCTTGACGCTAGTCACATCACCGGTTGCATGGGCTCACGTGGCCTTGTCAGGGAACGTACACTTGTGCGTTCAATAAATCTTCATTTGGATGGATGTCAGCGCCTACCTTTGTTTCCAATTTGCTCCGTTCTGCGCTCTTGCGTGGTTTGTTGAAGATGGATTACCAACTAGCCTAATTATGCCCCCATTGTACTTACCTTTGACTTCAAAGATAACTTTAGACTCTGTTCAAATCATTTACATCAGTCTAGATGGCATCTCAGTCGTGGTTGTTTCCGTGGTGTAGTGGTTATCACGTGCGCCTCACACGCGCAAGGTCCCCGGTTCGATCCCGGGCGGAAACAATAGTTTTTTTCTGTTTTTTTTTAAGTTAGCAGGTTTCATGTGCTGATATTGCGATGCCATTATGAGGAGCATCGCGTGGTGGGATCATTATTACATACAATGAAAGTATAATTATTTCCAAGAAAAGCTTCAAGAGCATTCTGAAGACAAGCTTTATTCTATTAACAAAATCCAACACCCAGTACCACAACTTAAGGCTGCCCAGAAGGACCACCACGCGGCGTTAAGAATGTCCTCCATACTATTGTAAAACAATGCGCGATACTACCGAATAAAACGCTGGTGTAATCGCTAGACGTTGATAAGGTTATCTATCTATCTATCTATCTATCTATCTATCTATCTATCTATCTATCTATCTATCTATCTATCTATCTATCTATCTATCTATCTATCTATCTATCTATCTATCTATCTATCTATCTATCTATCCCCGCAGGGGCGTCTGCGCAAGCAGGCGTTTGGTGTGTAGCGACACCACGGACTCGAGCTAAGGGGGGTTTCGACCTCTCCCACGCCTAGCCGTGCGTGGCTGAGCCTGTCCATAGAAAAGATGATCGTTGAGCTGACGCTGGGTGATTGGACCTTTAAGGCCCCCCTGGCAGAGGCAAGACTTTGGCCTCGGCTTCACGTAGATGGTGGTGGTGGTGGTGGTAGTGGTTAGAAGATAAGAAAAGGCACCTAATTTCTGCAACCCGGTCGGGAGCACGGCGCAGTGCCTACACGTAGACGACCCCCCTGGGCTGACACACCCAGGGGAAATTGGCAGTCGCCTTTTCCTATCTCTCTCGCTCTCCCTACATCTTCGCCTTTATCTTTGTTTTACTCTTTTCTTTCTTCTACTTTTTTCATTTACTTTTTGTTTTCCTGGTGGCAGGAGTTAACTCTGTGTAGTTGTTCTGCCTGGGACAGGTACATTTGTTTTTAGCGGTGATGCATGGCTGGAGTCTCCAAGTATTCCTTATTCAACCTTGTAGCGTCCCCTTGTTGGAATCGCTGGTGGGTGGCCATTATCGCCACCGAACTTTAAATGCTTTCTATGGAAAACCCTTTTCCCACTCTTCCTGATCGTCTCCTGAAAAGGTGGCGCACCGATGAAAGCTTCTTTCTTGCACAGCCCAAACAAACCTTCCCCAAATACTACGTAATGCACAGTCAGAACGAACAGAAAACAGTTCGATCCATTTCACAATTCATTGTCTCGAAAACTCTCACAGATAAAATTGGCCCAGGGCAGGCTACAAAGTAACGAAGATGGGGAGTGGCGATCTCCTTCTAGAAGTTCGCGACAAGACCCAGTACGACAAGCTCTCGAAACTCGTAGCATTTGGTAACATCCCTGTATTAGGGACCCACATAGGTCAATGAACACAGTGCGTGGTATCGTATCGGATGATGACTTCCTCGCGCTATCTAAAAGTGAATTGCTCGAAAGACGGCAGGAACAGAGTGTAGTAAAAGTACAAAGAAAAACAATAAGGCGAGATGACAAACAGATGACAAACCCACAAAGCACATCATAATTACCTTCGGAAAAGGACACCTCCCAGACTCCATTGAAACCGATTACTGTATACTTCGTGTCAGACCTTATGTACCGAATCCCCGCCGATGCTTCAAGTGCCATGCATCCGACGTACAAGAGCACTTCAGAAACCTGTTGCGCTAACTGTGAAGGAGATCACCCCGCCTACTCCCGATCATGCTCCGTGGAGAAAAGAGAAACAAATATTAGAACTCAAGGTCAAATTCAGCCTGTCATTTCAACAGGCACGACAACTGTTTTCTGCACAAAATCATTCTGATCCTTCGTTCACCGACCTGACGCGCCGGGGCGCCGCGCCACGTTTTTCGGTGCCTGCGAGATTCACTCCAAGTGTGACCACGGTTGCGCCAGCAGTGCCTCCAGCTGGAGCAGTCTGTACTGCTCCGCCTCCTGCTCAAAAGGGACAGCAGACTACCGATTCTGTTGGACCCAGGGCCACTGCAAGTGCTCTGCATCGGCCCCTGCAAGATTGACCTGCATCGCGGACGTCTGTCTGTTAAGTCTGAGGAGCATAAGTTCTGGGCCTAATACTGGACGCAAAACTAACATTCATCCATATATAAAGTATAATAAACGCAGGCGCTTAAAGACAATGAATATTTTGAAAGTGTTGTCACGCATTACGTGGGGTATAGTGACCGTAAATACGATGGATTTGTGTATAGGAGCCTCGTAAGCGCGCGCCTAGATTACGGTGTTATAATCTGTCAGCCTGCGACACCATCGTCCTTAAAGATGCTCGACACCGTCCACCACCTCGGCATTTGCCTTTCTACGGGTGCCTTTTGAACTTTCCCCGTGGAATGCCTGAAAGTAGAATCAAATGAATGGTCACTTCATCTGCAGAGATGGTACATGTCCGTCATATACTATCACAAGGTTAATGCAGGCAGGAAACATCCCAGTCACTCCACAATTAATGGTGTGTCCAATACTGCCTTGTTCAGCAACCGTCCATCGCTGAGACAACCTTATAATTCTTTCCGTGGGACGAGCCTCGCTGAGGAAACAGGCGTGCCACTTAATTCTAGGACACCGTTTGGTGGCTCCCGCAGCATATCCGTCGCCGTGGCATGCAGTGGCAGGTTGTTGACTGCGACGTCTTCTTCGTGGAAGTTACCAAGCACGAACCCACTGCACACATCCGCACACACTTCCTCGAACTGCAACATAAATACGCTTGCCCAGAATTCCTTCTAGATGCGTCAAAGTCTCATAAAGGTGTGTCCTGTGCAGCTGTTGACCCATTTTATTCCAGATCCGGTATTCTGCACCCACAAACAAGCATCTTCACCGCAGAAGCGCATGCGATATCTCTGGCTGTCAAGCATATCAAAGAATTACAACTGCAACGCGTGGTTGTATACACAGACTCACTGACCGTAGCAAGAGCTTCAAAAACTTTGAAAAAACGTCAAACTTCTGTCCTTGTATCACTTTACTCTCTTTTATGCACGATCTATGGCTTCCAACGACATGTCGTTGTGTGCTAGGTGCCAGGGCCCCGCGAGATCGCTGGGAATGTGGTGGCGGACCAGCTAGCTGCGTCTGCACATGGCCGCCCCAGCACTTTACATGAAACCTTTCCTACGACAGAAGCACGGGGCGTGCTGGCAGCGCCTATGAGATAGACAAACGAATAACAGATTGCATGTTATCAAGCCAAGACTTGAAAGTAGGCCAACAGCATTCAGATCAGGCTACACACAAGTCACACTTACCACACTACAAATAGAGAGTGATCACTCAACACATTTACACCTTTTGTCTGGTGGCGATATAATTGTGTGAGAAATGTGGAGAGCCGCTTATGGTTCCCCATATTCTCGTTCAGTGAAGTGATTTAGATGATCTCAAAAGAAAGCACGTTTTATTGTGCTACCGACAACAGATACCCTTGCACCCATCAATGTTCATCGGTATATAGAGAACCGCTTTTCACACATAAATGATTGTTGCCATTTTTAACAGGCGTGCGTACTTTCAATGTTATACACAGGTGCTCCGTATCATGACCCTCATATCATCGTCATCATCCCCATCATTATCATCATCATCAATCTGTCTGTCTGTCTGTCTGTCTGTCTGTCTGTCTGTCTGTCTGTCTGTCTGTCTGTCTGTCTGTCTGTCTGTCTGTCTGTCTGTCTGTCTGTCTGTCTTCTTGCTCTAAAGCTTATTGAGGCTGCTGTATTCACGTACAAATGTAGAGTTTGGTACTCACACTGCACATTTATTCCCGGTACTCGCACTTTCCATTGCAGTCGAAATGTGGAGAAAAACTTTCCGCATTAAGGCGCAGTCTTTAAAAGGATGCCCACATCTCATGCGGTGTTGTAACACACAAGCTCGTCGAGTTCCGTGATTTCCGTGGCGTAAAGTGCCCATTAGAAGCGCCTCACAATCGTCGGGTCCGCGGTTCAACCCCGGGTAGAAATGCAATTTTTGTTACATGCATGTAGGACAAAAAAAATGTTGTCTGTTAGGTCTACAACTTCGGACAGTGGGCTGGAGCAGGCCAGATGGGTCGACAAGGCACCAAAGGGTTTGGACATCTAGAGCAGTTCGAAGGACCATCATCGCTCTTCCTCCCTTCCTTCTTCCGTCCTTCTCTTCCTCACATGATTCTTTTTGAATTATAAAGTTAATATTTTTATTTAATAATTTTAGAAGACCCCCAAAGGGCATTTCATGAGAGGGACAGACATCATTTTGTTAAGCATTTCAAAAGTTGAAAAAAAAATGGTAAAATAAATGGAGAGAAATTAGATCATGTACGAAACTCATTTTCAAACACAAACATCATGAAACAGCAACCAGGTTCACCAGATAGCCACCTCAAATGACAAGAAAAGAAAATTAGCATACTATGATTAGGTGATTAGCTAAGCATGAAGGATATCCGGAAATTTGCTAAGGTTGTGTTCCGTGGCAATTTCAGATGGCTATGTGTTCCACACGGTTATTGCGCGTGGCAAAAAAGAATGAGCATAATGTGAAGACTGGCAGTTTATACGTATGACTTTATATGTATGCTCACGATGGGGGAAAATAGCTAGTGGTGACTAAAATAATTTATAGTGGAAAGAATGATGATGGTAAAGTTTATAGAACAGTGTTAACGACAAAGTTTTTCATGCTGCTGTAATGGGAATAATCAGGGGAAAAAAGAATCGCACAGCACGCTTCTGCAGGGCTTCTACGTTATTGATGAACCTGATCGCATTGAAGAGCTTGTTCCGCAGGAATTCTGGTGTCGGTATCAATGTCGTTGCTTGCGAGCAAAAAATTGGCGTTGTTCGTGAGCGACACTTCAACATGTACGCACATAAATAAATAGTAAAAATGTAGGATACGGGTGCAAACCAAAACCAGGTGTTCTGCGTGACAAGGAGTTGCTCTAAACGTAAACTGTTGCGTAAAGAAACGCTATGAGTGTATCATGCGTGGGAGAATCGTAAATTCGTGCCAGGCGTTGAAGCATGTTGAATTGCGAAACAAGTGGGTTAATTAAAGTTGCCCATCTTTGCAAGGTATGCATATGCGCAGGTGCACGCTACACCTTTCGCCTAGTAGATACATCGCGAACTTGCAAAGGAAGTATTATGTCAGTTTCGAATTCATACATCCGGTCGACATTCTAGGATTGTTTCAAACCGCCAGTCTTACGCGCACAAATTATTTTTTTTCTTGCGGCACGGTAAAGGGACCCCGAAACAGTTTTTGGTTTTGTACGAACACATTGGGCTGGTAGACAAAGTCCTAGGGGAAATTTACAGACTGATTTAAGCTCTACGAGTAAACTGTGTGAATAATTACAACGCTTTACAGGTGTGAATCGTTGAAGATCTCTGAGGCTCAGCCAAACACGTTTTCAACCACCCATTTACAGTACGACATCCACTGAAAGCGTGACGTCATCCTGGCTGCTGATCTGAATGGGTGTGGAATGCACGTTAGATTGGCTCATAGAGTGGCGGCACAGTCAGAGCAGATTCAACCACTCCGCCATCTTCGTCTTAGTTGCCAGACGGCGTGCGCGCTGCCGGGTGCACTGGGCTATGGTCTCCGAGATTGCACGCAAGTCGGCGTACAATCTCGGAGGTCATGACTGAACAAGGCTAAAGTTGTCGAATGCGATCATGAGAGCTCTGCGATCGCCAGCGATGCCAGCGTGTCTAATGAGTTGAGGAGGAAAGGTGAGGGTGAGAAGGAGGGTAAGATTTAGTTGCTCGTAGTGGCTTTGGTACACGGCGTCACTAAGTTTGAGGGACGAATGGTTGCCGCTGAGTTTGCGAAGGGTGTCGCTAAGTTTGTGATGCTATAGCCTTAACGCCGGCACACTCCAGATACTGTTGAAGGCAAAGCTCAAGCATCCTTCAATTTTTTTTTTACTTACCTACCAACCCTACGTGAGAAATAATGAAAGAATGGTTTTGATTTGAACATGCTCGCTCAAGCTGGTTCTACGAAGGACAGACTGTGGTTGTACTCATCAAGCCTGTGTACACGTAAGCATCTACAGGGGAAAAAACATCACGCACTTGTTGATTATAAGACTTAGTGTTTCTAGATAAACATTGTAAGATAACAGTGTTTTTGCAGATGCTTAAGACCATAAACGTGTGCAGGGTTCTTCGATATGATGGGGGGAGTAGGGGAGAAGGGGCAAAGATCGTTGCCTTTCCCTGCTCCGCTGCACCGGCTTGTTTGTAGAGTCCGAAATTAGACAAGCTTGGTTATCGATCCAATCGAGACGCTGACGTGGCCCACACAGCGGAGTGTCTTTTAAAATTGGCTTTCCTGGGCAAAACCCTCATGGGAGGCTTAGGCCCGGCCACCTAAACCTGCTTGTTTCTTATAATAAAGTTTATTCTTCCTCCTCCTCCTGGGCAAAAGATGGCAAGTAAAGCGTTCTTGAAACGCAGCATTCGGGGTGTCTGGTCACATTAAAATATTGCGTCACAAGTAAGACTAAGTGCAGGTATGAAACAGACTAGGGTGAGATGAGATAGTAATATAGTGCCATCTTCTCCCTTCACTGCCACCTCCCTTCCACTCACCCACCACCCGTGCGCAAGTATGCTTCAAATTGAACCGATATGAGCGATGAATAGGTCCAATCAGACCTACGGTAGAGTTTAGATAAAATATCGCATGCAAATACTTGTACAACGTTTAGAGACACAGCAATTTTCAATGTCACACTAAGCATGCTCAAAGCAAGTGTGCATAATAACCCAATGAAGCCATACATGTTTCTTTATGCTGAAATTAATCTGTAACTTCTCGCATACCGTGTATCACACCAGAACAACGCTGTTATGTTTATAGTAATACATATGGATTAAATATTTTCTATGCTTTATATTTGTTTTACAATCATGACACGGAACAGAGCGCCACTGATTATATCGTTCTCGTGTCCTTTTTGGTGTTTGCGCTTTTCCGCACCTTGAATCATATATGAACTTACATGAACTCGCCTAACGCAATCTCGTTTTACGCTGTATGTGTTTTATCAACATTGAGTACACCCGCGTTAAATTCAGTGGCCTAAATTGTGGGTGACGGGGAGGCAGGGTAAGGTGGGTCCTGACCCTCCACTTGCGATCAGGCTGGGTGGTGGACACTACTTTTAAGTGCTTCTCTCCCATAAGATTTAATTTTCAAACGCCATATTGGAATTTTTTTTTTTACATAAAGATAGCTCGCGCTCTGTAAAACCAACTAATAGGAAATTTGAAACCCTTCCATTGGAGAGAAGCGATGCACAAAAATGAAAGCTGCTTGTTTCATGAAGTACTGTACAGCATGAGCTTTTCGGAATGCTTAGGGTTGGTTCTGAAGTGCCGCAAATGTTTATTACGCCGTTGTTTGAAATACAAAACAAAGAATCCCCGATGATCTGCCTTTATTCATGTTGACGATTCGCTGTAAATAATGCGCAATGAAGTAAAAATGCAACGGCACGAATATGATTGTGTTGTTTTAACAAAATTTAACATAAAACAAATTGCTTTACGAGAAAGTTTTAAAGGCCAATTCACCGGAGGCCCTATCTCACAGGTTTACAGGATGGATGATGTGCATTGGAGAAATGAAAGCTGTAGCGTTATGTGTTATCCTCCAGGGAAAGTGCTAGTATAGGTCTTTCACGTTTCCACTCGAATGGCATGGCTGCATGGAAGGAGGGAAATAACAAAACAGGGAAGAAAGACAGGAACGTTGGCCAGTCTAGATGAGCTATAATACGCTACCCTGCATTGGGAAAAGTGATGGGGGACATTTAAATATAGGAAAATATGAAAAATAAAGGGTTGCAAAAATGAGCTAGTAACTAATGTTTCTTTCTAAATTTCGTTTTTAACCATGATTTTAGTTTTCATAAATAAAACTAAAACATTTCTATATAACAATGGCTGCCATCACGCGACGTGTGTCTCTCCCTCATTATTTTTCTGGAATTACGCGACTGGTGAAATCCACTGCTTGTGTTGTTCTTTGTTCACTCACGCTTGTTGCACAGCCTTTCACCTGGAAGACCCTACAGCAAGTGTGTCAGTGATAATGGGTATTCTGATTGGGAACCGTTACTTGATCCATTGATCTGCGCTGTATAGGGACACAGTAAGAGATCATCCCCCTGCCCCACCCCCACGATTTTTTCAGTACGAAGCGTTATCACGATATTGCTAACAAGGAGCCGATCTGGCTTGCACGCTTCACGATAGAGAAAACAACCGCGCCACTGCAGCGAGCAGACGGCAGCACCGGTGGCTACGTGATAGCGCGAGACCGGAGATGGCGTCGTCCTCCTCTTCACTTTCAACGCTCTCCGCGTGGGGGCTGGTTCTGCGTTGTCCCCACTGCCTCCATGCCAAGCACGCGGTACATGCAGCAGCGGCCATCTTTCCTCTCTTTCTCAAGCCTCCTCTCTGAACCGGCGTCGAGGTATAAAAACGTCGCGCGGGGGACAGCAGCTGGAGAGAGGCGTGTACGTAGCGTCGGTTGTAGGAGCAAGGTCTTCATATCGCCTCCCTGCTGTGCGTTGTTTTTCTGCACGTCAAACTCGCACAACCCCGAATTTTCGGATCTTCTTTCGACCGCGTTCCAATCTTCGTCTTCTTCCGTTTCCCGGTGTTTTTTTTGGAACCGAGCTACCGACGCAATGGAACGCGACAAGGCATCCGATCAGCTCAAGGAATACAAGGAGACTCACAAGGTAAACATGATTGTTACTGCGATCCGCCCGCTTTTTCCTCTTGGAATACTCGAAATACCTGGCGCATGCCTTACCGCCAGCAGTGCTATGGCCAGTGCGATGACAAGTATCGTGCTATGACCAGTCTCACAGTTCCTGCGATATGACGATCCGGTGCCATGAACAGTTCATGACAGGTGCTAGGAGAAGTCCGGTGCTAGGACCTCAAGTATAACTTGTCCATCCAACGAAACTAGCGATTCGCAATGTGCACACCTATTTTGTTTTCCTGATCGCTGCCTAATACCAAGCACTAACATTTTATACTTGTTTGTGTAGCTTCGCTTGTCTGACAGCTTGTCGCGCCATCAGTTGACCGCAGTCAACCACCGCTATGATCGAGTGATTATGGTTCTCGACATCTAATCCGGAGGTCATGGTTTCAAGCCCCGCAACCCTTCACTACGACGTCTCTCAATATCAGATCCTGGCTTTCGGGCGTAAAACCACATTATTGTTCGCTAATAGGTGCTTATTACAAGGCGTTCATCGCGTTCGGTTTCGCTTTGCTTGTAGCCTGTTCAGACGTCAGCTGACCGCGGCCGCGAACGTGTTTACAAGTTAGCTGACGCTTCGCTAATTTTTCCCCGTGCGCATGCGCAGGAACCAGGCTCTTGCTTGACTCGAGGAAAGTTCACGCGCTTTAGCGCGCACTTTTTCAAGGCCACTTCCATCCACTTCGTTTCACGTGGCGCTCGTACTGTGTCAAAAGCTACAACGCATCCGAGCTTGCTTTGGTACATTCATTGTTGTCAGTTGTGCATGATTGTAAGATTTATGGCTTAATATTCAGGTTTCTGTTTTGGCGATATACATGGGCCCAACATTGTGACACTAAGCCCCTGGTTCGTGGTAATGTTTGCGTAATCTGCGTAAATCCGCGTAATTTGCTTGTTTTTTATGTTTTTAGAGAAATATGTGTCGCAAACATCAAGTTATTTGCGTCCCCCACATGAAACGCCTTGGGGCGATGGGGGTAAACTGCAAATAAAAATGAACCTGCGTTCCAGTCGCAAGCAGAACTGGCAAGAGCTGGCACGAATTTTTCATATTTCTTCCTCAATGTGTTAATTCAAGTAGACATGAACGGGCTTCGAATGTGCACTGTCAATTTCACGCTCGACGGCTGTGCCAGAATATATTTTTTAAGAATTATTTCCTTCACGTTTTTGGTCGCTGAACATTGCTCCCAACTGTGCGTCCATATTCTAATTGTGCATTCACGTTGGACAACCTTGTTGTTTGTTCACAATAAGGTGTACGTCAGCGAAAAAAATGTGGCATACTTCATACTCTTCTTGCAACACTGAAACAATTGTTAATACTAAGAGGCCGTCATCAAAACAGCATGGTTAGTTCACGGACCCGTAATAATTTCCGAGCGGGGACCGTAAGACAGGCTAATTTATTTATTTATGTATTTATTTATTTATTTGTTTCTCTGTTTGTTTGTTTGTCAAATATACTGTGAGCCTTTCACAAGCCATTACAAGGTGATAAAGTTTGAGTAACTTGTTAATAATCAATCTTCGTAATAATCTTATTTACTGTATCAGCGTATAGTATTTTAAAGCTTAATTTTTCTTAATCTTCCATCTTATAGCGTAAGGCGTCGTTCAAAGAGCCTGTATTAAACTTGTTTCTTCTATTGCATTTGTACAAGTTGTCTTCGGTGTATTACGTTCACCCTTCTTGGATTTGTTGTGCGCGGTACTTTTTGAAAACATGGATCATACAATATTATCATACCTGTAACGAAGGGTTACATTCATTATTAGTCGACGCATAACATCCTGTTCGACAGGAAACTCAACGAAATTTTCGGATTTAGGCGTTTGATCCCTGTGTCGGTAAAGTTAACTAGGTTGTTTTGTTACTTTTTTCCTTGAAAAATTGCGTAGCTCCACGCTGCGTAGAGAAAAATGGTTGCTTGTAATCTCTGTAAGTAGTATTTCTTTTTCCTGCTTACGGCGTTGCAAATCCTCCTGTAAACCAGCTTTTGCGCTTGGCGTTTCTGAAGAACTCTCTGACGGCTGTAATTTTCTGAGCGTGCCCATCATTTTGACGAAACATTCCGAAACGAGGCATAACAGAGTATTCGAATCTATCATGCGCACTCCCACGTAGTCTGTTATTAACTCTTGGCACACGCATATCCGTACTGTGCCCAGTTGGAAATACCGCTTTTGCGTCGCGCAGATTTTTCCTCGACTTTTACCGTTACACGTACGTCTTCCTACGCCGCTGGCGCCTGGCGGTTTGGCGTAAGAAAGAAAATAAAAAAAAGCCCGCGAAATTGTATAAAACGGCAATTACAGTTCAACGTAAAGCCTACCATATGAGAATTGAGGAGTGAGTTGGTTACAATGACTTTTAGTTAGCTCGTAACTCATAATCATATAGTGGTTTTGGGACGTTAAACCCCACATATCAATCATAATAGTTAGCTCGTAACATTGTACGTTGGTCATAGTTTCCAGTGTACAAACGTTAACTTCAGGAACAATGGCCCTACACGGGCGTCTTTCGTTAGCACCTCAGCAGCTAGGGGTCGCATGGCCTGAGCAGAAACTTCGCACGTGACGTCACTGGGTAAACGGTACGTCACTATTATTACTAAAACTCGCAACTAAGAAAAGAGAAAACCAGGGCAACAACACACGGATGGTCAATTTGCAATATGGCGTTCCCGTTCACCTGGTGATCACCGTTTGTGCCTGTACATTGTGAGGCATGTTCAGTGGTAATCACCTGCTCACGTCAAATAACTTCGGGAAAGAAAGTCAAAGCAGCCATTGTGAAAAGCACATCAATCATTCACTTTAAATTTCTTTCTTTTTTTCATATATTGCTGAGCATGTCCTTTGGACTCGAGCAATGGTTAAAAAAAAAAAAGGGGGGGGGGGGGTCTGGGATGAAACTTTCCTCCCAACGGATAAGAACCTCGCGCACGTTAATGCAAAAAAATTAATTACCGACAGGGCGTATCAGGGTGTGTCGCTGCTATAGAGGCACGAGGGATTTCAAGGCGTTTTAATGTGTATCGTTCGACCTTGCCTGGTCTCGCGCTGTTACGCAAGACGATCCACGCTCAACCAAATGGGAAGTCCAGGAAACCCAGCGCCTCTATCGACAAGACGTTTACCGACCTGGCAACGTTGAAGGATACAACACAAACAAAAGGCGCAGATGGCCGCTTCCTGTTCTCACAAAACACTTGCGCTTGTTTCTCTTATGAACGTGCGGCCTTCGCATGACAGTCTACGGCACTCGGTGCTTGCTTCAAGGCTAAAGAAAAAGACCAGCGCCGTCAACGTTCATACTATACAATGGATCCGCGACTGTCTAGTCGAAGGAGATAGGTATAAAGAAGCAGGTGGACATCATCCAGTTGTGCCGTGGCTGTTCTTAACTGCTGCAACCAGACAAGCACGTGTCATCTATCTGTCCGCTTAATTGGAAGACCAGGGCCCACAGGAAAACCGGGATATACATAGCTAAGAACCGCCGGACCGCAACCAGGTTGACAGTGGTTTAAGGACGTTATTCTCGTCGCGTCACAATTGATATGATGACTCAGATGAAAACCACCCTGGACTTCCGGTTTATCACTTGACGGTTATCGCGAATAATTCTGGTAGATACCTCTTGTACATTATGAAACCATTCTTACATATGCAAGCAGCTTCTTTGGCTAACCCGCCATGGTGGTCAAGTGCTTTGACTACCGATTCGAAGGTCACGGTATCAAATTCATACAGTTTGTGGCCTGAATGTTCAATGCAGGTGGAAATGCTGAAGGTCCATGTAGTCAGATTCAGCCGCGCGTTGAAGGACCCCGTTTCCGGGTGCAAGGAACTTTCGAAGTCTTCCACTACGCCATTCCTCATAATCATATCGTGGTTTTCCGGGACGTAAAATTCTAATTGTTATTGGAAGGGCTTCTATGGTCATAGGTCATCGACAATATAGAGTCCGCACACCCTTGACAAAAAGCAGCGCAATGACTTTGTACTGGAGATCGAAATAGCTTGAACTCGGCTCTGGTTCACGTGTGCGTCAAACCAAAAAAAAAATAAGCTCGGGTGTATTTTGTGAAAAAGTATAAGTCACAACAAGGCATATGCTGGTATGTTGAGCTTTTTCTTCTAACAAGCTTCTGTAGAACGCTCCCACGCGATTCGAACCCACACTCTTCGTTGACTTCGCCGCCTCCTTGAACGTGCTATAATCTGAGTGTCCCCGCTTATCCCGGTATGCCACCCCAGACGACAGTTTTCGCTCCAGCGCCTTATCCGACATTTCCGACATTCCCATAGGCCACTCGACCACTCTTATCACACGAGGTACGAAGTCTGCCTCCAGAGAAGTGTTTTGTTTGCGATTACGGGGCGGTGCAACGTTGTCTATTTTATGACCGGCCCTGATAGCGAAAGACAGTTTCACCGCATATCCCGCATATCACCGCATAACCAACAGCTGTTTGGTTTTGACGACGTGTTGATGCTGTTGTCTTTAGGCTTTCTTGCTTGATGACCACGTGCGTAGCGTTTTTGTCGTTGTGTGGTGAGGCCTTTTACCTCTTCGTAACGTACGGTACGAATTGAGAGATAAAGTATAAGCGTATTAAGAATGTGCAAGAACTTTCGGTTTATATGTCCTCCCTAATCTACGTATAGCCTAAAGGACACACTGCATTTGGTCGTTGCACGCTCTTAACCTGCGTGAGATATTTTTCGTTTTTGTGGATCACGGTATAACGGCAAGCTTTTTACCGGTATAACTTGCAGCATCTGTTGACTATTTGCAAAATATGGGTCGAAGGTAATGCCTATTTTAAACGTCGAAACAATTTGTTTGGTCAATGAAGGCAACTTGAAAGAGCGAGATATGACGTGACCTTTGCGGCTAGGGCGGCTCACCACTCTCCCATAGTTGAGTACGAAGTTCTCAAAATCGTTAACCGTTTTTTTTTTTTTTCTGAACACACTTCTATCAGCGAACGAAATTTTCTATTTTTACAGTTCATGGTGTAAGAACAATGCTTTCTACGGAGATAACTTGAATTATTTGACGACTCTTTGCGAAATGTGTGTAACTGAGAAAACAAACTACCACCTACTTAAACTGTTAAACGGGTTACGTTTGCTGAGGCTCACTTTTGCCATTTACGTGGGTAACCATATAATAAACGGTTGTACAACTTATACGGTGTGAATTATTATCAGCCAGCAGTGTTCAGCGTTAAGTGTTACCTTGCAGCGTGCGTATCATGAAGCGTGACTCGGCAGCCAATTACTTCATTGTCCCTGCCAAGTCATCGACACTTGTAGCACTAGCCGAAAATGAATAAAACAATCACTTGCAGATGTGGCCGCTTGGATGCTTGCGCAATGAGATACACTAACCTATCGAATAATCAGTCGCGCTTTCGTAGTGGCATTGCTTTTCTCGCGTGACTATAGGCGGAGTGGCAATAATATATTTCAGCAAAGGTGCATTCTTTTCTTACACGTTAATGCATGCCACTAACACTGCAACTGGCAGTGCTACTGAAAGTTAAACTTTACAGAAAGTAAAATGAAGCGAATAGAGTGCACGTGTTGGGCTGAATTTTGTGGATTAAGAATGATAGCTATTCAAAAGCTAAGTCAAGCCTGTTGTGTGAAACACAAAAAATACATGTACAGGAGAAGGCCCGGTAGCACATTAATTAAGGGATCCCCTGTGAAGAATTGACAATACAACATTGGTTAGTAATAACATCAACGTTACAGAAGTAATTTGTGTTGTAATCGAACAAGAGAAAAACAGTTCGAGCTTGCGTGTAACCATAACGTAATTAAGATTGCAGTGCCTTGACATACGTGGTGTTTAGCTCTAAACGCGGAGTACATAATTGGCCTCCATCTGTCGTCATTAGCGAACTTTTTACTCCGCTTAAAGTAACACTGAATTCATTTTTCTCTCGTATGTTCGCGCAATCTATCCAAATGTCCATATTCTTTTTTTTTTCATTTGACTCCTTGGCTGACTTAAAAAAAAAAAACCGCGGAAAAAACTTCCGGCCTTCAGCGTGACCCGCTTTCTTTCGGTAAACGCACCGTAAATCCACAAAATTCGTTTCTGTCTGCATTATACGCGAACGCAAATTCCGTCTGGTGCCGCGTAATGTCTCCATTCGCAAAAGTGGCATCACTTGAGGTGTTTAAAACCGCTGATTCCGAACTTGCAATCAGGAGTGATAATACACGTATATTTTTGCAAACGTTTATGTGTGTATATGTGTCATACACACACGAAGCAGTTGGCCTAAGTTTACGAATCACGCTATGAAGCAGAGGCACATTCTAATGGCGAGAGAAAATGTGCGAAAATGCCTATTACGCCTTAATGCATAAGCCTTTTTGTCAAATTTGAAATTCGTTCGTAAGTTTTGTTTTCTTTCACACTGAAGCGCGTCTTAAATTTCCAAGATTTCAAACGGAGCAGTTGAAATCACATGATTGGCAAAAACAATACGTATACATGGTCGATATAAGTATGTTCGAATATTCGCTACAAAATGAGCTTTTCTTCCTGTTGAGGCGGTACTTGTCTGTTCAATATCTTCTTTAGGAATATGTGAATTTACTTCTTGGTTTATTTCAACGACTTATTCATTACTGCTCGAAATACTTATTCTAATTGTATATCCTCTAATAAAGGTATTTATGGTTAAGTAGTTATTCAATGTGGCTTGTTAACTTCCAGTGCCTTCAGCTATTTTACCGTACCTACAGACAGCCATAGGCATCAACTTCGTGCAGGAAGGTGTGAGGAATAAAGGGAACTAGATGGATTCAGTCTACCCTTCCCCCCTATCATTCCAATTTCTTTTTTCTTGGTGGAGAAGGTTTACCCGCCGGCATATTGCTCTAGGGATAAGGAAATGCACATCGATAATTTGGTGCCTGTGACCACAGATATTGTAAAAGAACTGCATGAGGACACAGGAACTCAAGGTAAACTCACAAGTCACGCGTGAAACGGCAAATTCTACTAGCTATAGTGAAGCTCTCTTCTAATTGTTTTATATGAACAAGCTCACAGGAATTCCCACTAGTAAAACAGGTCTGCCATAGAATTCTCCTCCTCATTAAAATAAAAAAAAAAAACTTCAAGATGACCAAAATTATTCTTAAAAGTGGTACCCTTTGGCATTCTTTCTTATATCGAAAACGTATATACCGATATGTTTCGTGACGTATTACGTAACGATTCGGCTTATATATCGCGTCTGCATTTTTCTTCATTCGCGCTTACTCTGAAGAAAACATAAATGCTGCCCGTACCGCATCGTGTGACAGTTCCCTTCGCATGAAGAAAACAAAATGCACTCCTAACAGCATGAACGTTCGCCGAGTGCAAGCCTTTTCTTTTGAAATCGACCTATTCTTTGTAGTGCCGCAGCCACATACTTCTCGGAACAGATGTCTTGTTAGCCTCAATAGGCAACCCACTTGTCATACCGAACTGACAGTCGGTCCTATAGAAGAAAAGGAACCGCGTTTCTCTTCGATGAACAACATGCATCTATCAGCTTTTTTCCCCTTATTTTTTTCTGAACTCCTCTGGATGTGGTTCATCGCAGCCGGGTGCAGTTGCAAAATGCTCGTGTCGCACTTGCCAAGTCACGGCGTATGTTTATAGGTGCCATTCAAATTGGTTGGAGTACATTTGCCTTTGTAACAGAAGTAGGTGTGCTGCCCAATGTCTGGGTTGTGATGGCTCAATAAAATAGCATGAAATGAAGTTGAATTCCTCTTCGTTCAGCCACTGTGCCTGCAATAAACACGCCAGGGGGCGCTATAGAAGCCGCTTTGCGGGTGTAGCGGCCAAGTTTACTGCGAGAATGACAGGCACTGGATAGGTGTGTTAATTTACGAGTCGCATAATCATCTGCGTATAGGTACTTGCCACGGTGGTTGCGGTGTACTTACCTGCTAAACTAATGGGCATGAAATTGCATTCCGGCTGCATTTTAATGGCAGAATGCATGAGGGTCATGTACTTAGATTTTGGAGTACGTTAAAGAACCGCAGTTGTCAAAATTTTTGGAGCCCCTTACTTTGGTGTCTCTTACAGTCATGACGTGGGGTTGAAACGCTAAACCTCGACAGTTATTCTACTAAACTGCGTAGGAGTGAAGTACCATGATGTGCTCGGTAATATAATTTTGTGTGAAAAAAAGAAAATTTCAATTAGTCGCGTTTTACGGGTCCAAACTGAAGATTGTTTCATAGAATGCTGAGTTAATATCTTAAATTTTAATAGTAAATGCTCGTTTCCCCTTCATCATCAACCGCCAAAGAAAATGAAGCACGATAATTGTTACTTCATTGCGCTTGACAGCACATCAGCAACGATTAGTGATTCAAATTTTCGTAATACTGATGTGATATTACGTAGCTCCTAGTAGTCGCTGTAAATTCTGTCTGTCAAAATTAATTCGAAGCCCTCATGAAGGCGTCATTCTTAACACGCGGCTCTGACTAGGCACAATTTTTCAGCTTTAATTTTTTCGGCCCCTTTCTCGAAGAAAAAATCACTGCATATCTTACATATTTAGTCACTAATAAGCATGATATCGCTGGTAATTGAGGTGTAAACAAATAGGACGAAATTGCCGATTAAGTCCTATAATGTGCGCATGCATGCGAATTGGAACATTTCGTCAGAGGCTGGAAAAATTCAGAACGTATACCCTACTTTCGAGGCTGTGCAATGCACCGACCAGTACAGTATAACCTGCCTTGTTCATCGCTCCGTTTGAAACTGACTCACTTAACACAATAATAGTCTCTCTCAGCTGCGTTATAAACCCACCTGGTCTTCTATATCGCCGTTTCAAGCGACGCAAACGCGACAATTACAAATAAACCAACAAAAAAACATCACGCCAGCCTTTTACGCCTTCTCGTCGCGGCAGTGTTGGCCGGTTCGCATGTATACGAGCCGAGTAGAGTGGTTTATTCTGAATATTTTAATGGCCGAGCTGCCTGCAGCCGGAGTAAGTCCCTGGGGATCCCTGTTCCGCACTTTCTAGCCCGTCTGCGAAATAGAAGCCCGACGAGACAGAGAGGGCACGGGGAAAGGAAGGGCTTATTCTCGCCCAGTTCACGCCGCCTGTGTCAGTTGACAGTGATCATTTGTACCGTATTAGCCTGGGACATCATGCTTAATGGACATTTTACTAGTTGACACGTTGATGCCACTACGCATGCGTGGAAGCTTTCTTGAATTGCAGGCTTTGCCGGCGATAAACCGTCCGTAGTTTGGCGCTCCTGTGTATTTTTCTTCGGTCCTTCTTCACGTATTTAGCTTTGCGCCAGAAGTAACACGTTTAGTATGCTGAAAACTCATTGGTCCAAAGAAAACCCCAGTGTAGTGAGTTGAGCTTGGCAGAGAGATGCCAGCTACGTCGAGAGGGTGAAGCTATGGACATAGAGGAGGAGAGCAAAGGCGATACTATATGGCGGTAGAAACGGAGGTGGTGTGGAGAAGATGACCGGCTTACAGTCATCCTGGATAACCTAATGGTATCGCATCGCATTTTTTTTTTTAGGAATGCTTGCCTAGAGTGTGTTCTGAAATGTTCTGAAACTGTCAATTGTTAAGCTGCAGAGTCATGTGACAAGCTCCGTTCAACTAGCCTTAGTGACGTTAAATCAGCGAACGCTACACATAATTAGAGTGGGTGGGTGGATTATATATATATATATATATATATATATATATATATATATATATATATATATATATATATAAAAATTTTACGCCTCCAAAAACTGTTTATTGGTGACGTTTCGATCGGAGACAGATCTTCATTAGACCTGAGGAAAACCTGATGAAGACTGATCTTCATCAGGTATGATGAAGATCGGTGTTCGATCGAAACGTCACCAATAAACAGTTTTTTAGAGGCGTATACTTATTTTTCCTTAATTCTACGGCAAGTGAAGCCAGACTCTTTATAATCTACGTATATATATATAGTTTAGGTGTGTCGAGATCTTCGTAGGGGTTTGTTGTTTAATTTTGGAAGGCCGACGAAGGCGCCACAGCGCTTTTTTTCACAATGACCGCGTTGTCCTTCGGGTATATCTGATACGAAGACGTGTGGTCCTACTCGAAGCCACTTCGAGTTGCACAGAACACATAGAACTAGTAACATACGCATACTTGATCGTGTCCTCCTCGTACGAGGTCAGACTTGTTATAGATATTACTGACACAAGGATAAAAAAATATGGCCGTTTTCTGTTCGCCCCATTGTCCCGCACCTTCGTGTATTCTTGTATTCGACGGGAACAATGCTTCGGCTCTCTCGGAACGCGTCTTGCGATTGTGTGCGCACTCGCTGCTGCAATTGTGAAGCGTGCAGTGTGCAAGCTCTTGTGCTGTAAAATTCAATGCGAGTGCTATGTGAGCCTGAAGTACGATGCGGAATTCACTGTTGCTAAGCATCGGTTTAGACACTACATCTGTACACTGATTGATAACCTGAGAATTTAGCAGAGGCTCTACAAGCATCAAAATCTGCCGCAATGAAACTGTTCTTCTGCGCTTTGTGCGATGAGACTGCACCAGCTATTTCATTTCATGTATTTACCTTAAAGACCCCTGAGGGGTATTATATAAGGGGTGGATATCTGTAAAAAAATGAAACTGTTCGTGACAAAATCTTTTAGTTTCTCAATGAAGGCATTTGAGGTGCTGCTGGAAGTGATGTGGCATGGAAGGTCGTTCCAGTTATTAGTTGTGCCGTGGAAAAATGATGACGAGCAAGTGACAGTACGTGCACATAGACGAGCAACGTTAAGTGAATGGCCTGAGCGCATTGAAATGCGCATAGGAGGTGTTAGAATGTATGGTGCTTGACGAATTCAACTGTTATAAAATTATAGCCTGATACCGCCTGATTGAGGCTTGCGTGTCTTAAAGGGGCACTAATTCAAACAATTATTTGGTGTATTGTGATGAAAAATCTAACACGTTTATTAATAGAGAAGAAAGCCATGGTCAGTACTTTTAAATTTCGCGCAGAAATATTCTTGCGTGACGTCATCGACACATTACCAGCGGTTCCGGATCTGGCAGAAGTGATGGTGGCCAAATATTGAGAACAAAATGGCTAGGTGGCCGCACCACCATTCTTTTTCTGACACAGGCCAACCACTGGTAAATAATAATACATACCTCTTTAGCAACAGGTGAAATTTCGCCTTACGTCGGTGATATATGACGTCATTCGTGACGTTTCCGTTCGGACCACGTGACCCCGAGCTATCAAGGTACAAGTAGGGTCGCCCGTTACGTAACGCCGGAACTATGTGACGTATTTACTTAACAGCAGCCAACGTATAACACGTCCCTGAAACCGCCACGTAGGCGCCTTTTCTCCCGAGTTGACCTTCCGATCGTCGCAGTCAGCTGCAAGGAGGCCAGACTGACCACCTCCTTACCCAGCAGGCCTGTGCATACGGTCAGCGTTCAATGCAGGCCCATTGCAGGGCGCTCGGCCAGCGTTGATCTTGTGAATGGCGTAACCTCGAGACAGGCAGGTCAACGCTTTTTGCACGTATGTACACACGTGGCAGTGTTGCTGACGGCGGGGTGTATCCACTCGGTATGGGAAGGTCGACTTGTTGCGCCGCTCTCGACAGGTCTCGACTTGCCTCGTTTATTTGTGCCAGAGGGTGTCGACCTACTTTTGTTTTTGTTTTGTTTTCTTTTATTTTCCGAGCCGGTGAGTGGTTTGTTGCGTGCGTCGTGTTCTAGGACGCGTCCGGTTCTGCAGCGATTCTTCAAGATATTGTTTTCTGCAATGCTCAGGGGCTTTCTGCCGGCCGAGATAATATTGCAAGCTATATATATAGGCCGCATTATATATATATATATATATATATATATATATATATATATATATATATATATATATATATATATATATATATATAACATTTGCGAAACAAGGAGTAACTTATTGAAAGATAAAGAATATAATGGCTTGATTTTCTTTGTTACACTCAATATTAATCAAAACTAACAGACATCAATTCCAAGGAAAGTAGGAGGGGCGTTATTAAAACTAATTTTAATTTAAATGCGAAGGCAGATAATTGGACGGAAAGATAACTTATACCACCGGCATGATCCAAACCTGCGACCTTCGTAATCTTTTCTTTCACAATTCTTTATTCACAAGAGGTCACAATTACTTCGAATAACATTCCGCCTACTTTTTTTATCGGCATGATTGTCTATTAGTTCTCATTATTTTGTGATAGTCCCCAAAAGGTGATATTTGCCGATAAGGTGCTCAGCCTGGGTCAACCACTAGATTAGGGGTTATGGTGCTTCATTGCACACCCGAAGGTCGTGGGAATGAATCCCGGTGCACTTAAATTTATGTTAACGTCAAAGAACTTCAGGTGTTAAGTATTTCCGGAGCCCTCCACTACGGCATGCCTTATATTCATATCAAGAACTGTGGCTCAATAAAGACCGGTATATATTATTAGCCGGAGTGCGTGAGTTAATTATTCAGCCGACGTATAAATTGTTACGTTTCTGTGCGCCGCTTAGGAGACGGACTCAGAAGACGGAGAACCACACGAACGCAAGCGCAAACTTGATTGATTGATTGATATGTGGGGTTTAACGTCCCAAAACCACTATATGATTATGAGAGACGCCGTAGTGGAGGGCTCCGGAAATTTAGACCACCTGGGGTTCTTTAACGTGCACCCAAATCTGAGCACACGGGCCTACACAAGCGCAAACTTGAATCTATTGAACAGGCACATGATGATTTACATAGTCTTCTAAGCGGTGAACAATAACGTAACAATGAATAAATAGCAATAGATATCGGGGGGGGGGGTATACACTTTGCGTCATCCACGAGAATCACTAGCATCGGGGTCGCCATTGTGGAGGTCCGTGCGCAAATCGCACACGAAAACAAAACAAACAAAAAAAACCTTGCTATACGCGCTGTGTTCGAGATCCGTACCGAAACTTCGTTGTCTAGATAGAGGCTTCCGGACCACTTCTTGCACGCTGAAGCACGAACTGCAGGACGACGAGTATGAACGAACCTTCAATATGGCGGCAATGGTGCTGCCCCCTTGCGGATCAGGGCACTGTGCATGCAGCACGACGTATAAAATTTTCACCAAGAGCCCGTGCGCTAGCCGTCAGGCCAACCTTGGTTCGAGAATCCAAATAGCTGCGGTGCGCGAGTTCCTGCTTCGAAAGGCCGATCTTCCGACATTGCCAAGCCAGCGAAGGGAAGGTCAGGCATTGCCGCCAAGGGCGTGGCAGTGTTTAAAATATGTACAGGGCAGAGAACATACGGTGGGATCCGGTTTGTCGGCGAATCTCTGCAACGCTCCCGCGAGGCATGCAGCAGCGATTCCAACAGCCGATCAGTGGAGAGAAGGTGATTCTTAAGAAAGAAAGGAAGAGAAAAGTGAGCCCCGTAACTGTCTGCTTCAGTGAGCGACACCTCAACAGTAGCTCACAAGGGATGGGGGTGAAGAGGGATAAAAAGGGTAGGAGTAAAGGTGTAGAAAAGAGGAAGAGACGTGAGGTGGTAAGCCAGAAGGAGCGACAACAAACAGAGGGGATAGGAACGATAGGAAAGATGGAAACACGGTCACAGGAGTCCGAGCACGGGGCACCACTTGCGAGAGCTCTTGTCGGAGTCAGTAGATGGCGTAGATCAAGTCCAGTCGGTCAGAGCTACACTGCCGTCGAAGGTCGTCGGCGTCAGGAGGTGACGAGTGGAGGAAGCGCCATTGCAAAAGCAAGCTTAGGTGTTTTGCTTCGCCCTTGGCTTTTGTATAGCAGCTGGGAGCAAGTGCTGGGTTTGAAAAAAAGATGTTGCCCATCAGCAGCCGAGGCTACATTCGAATCAATCCGTGGGGGCCGTAGTGGGCAACAAGTTTTGGGTGCACACCCGTCAGCAAGAGTGCAAGGATCATTGCCATTCCGATACCTTTGCCGTTCGCGCCGTTCAATGGCGAGCTGTCTGATGTCAAGAGCACTTCTCTTATCCATCTCGTCATAGTAATGTTAGACTAGGGGTCGGTGATCTTTTGACGTGGAGGGCCGAGTTGCATGATGCCCACAAGGAAGTGGACCGCAAAGCAAAGCGGGGGACACTTCGCGGTGAAAGACAAGCTATTCGGCGAAATGACGAAAATGCGAAAACATGAAATACAAATGTACAAATAATACTGTAAGTATACATGTCAAGAACTTGTAGTTTACAAACATAAGTTACAAGCACAAAATTGGCAGCGTATCTGCGCGCTTCGCTGCAAATGCCATCGAAAGGCGATAATGTTCTGTTGGCCTTATTTCGTGCATAGCGCTGCAGCCTAAGAAACTCTATGTCGTCTTTTGGATGATGTATCTATGTATTTTCTAATAAAGGAACACGCAACCTATAATACTTTTGTTTTGATGTTGCACCTATATTATTTGCTTATTGATGGACCACGTTCACAAGTATGACTGCAACCACCAGTTCAAAATAGCTGGGCGATCAGTAAGTGCCTTAACTTTGGCGGGCCGCTGTATCGTTTCGTGTTAGAGACAGACAGACAAACTAAAATTTCTGCGTTCAAGTGTCTTACGACAGACTATTGTCTTTAAAGCCCCCGTCGAGGTCGAAACTACCACATCAGCTGTAGGATAAGAAGTGACAGGGGAGTAGGAGGGGGTTCTGACGCCATGACGGTGTCCGAATAATGCTGCACCACTGATTGTGAACCCTAGACAGCTATTCCGTGGAAGCAATACTGTCGACAGCAAACAGCTCGCGACTAGATGGCGCAGGCTGTGATTTCAGGTCGAGCTTCGCTGGTCCGTGTTGCTCACGGGTGTGCGTGGATCGCTATTTTTCCGGTCTCAAAACAAATTCGGCAAATAATTGTGTCTTCTGGATGCTTGCTCAGATTGCATCATGATTGTCATCAAGGGCCATACTATCAGACGGCAATATATGTGATAAAATCTGATCAGGTCGGTAAACTAGCGGTTGTTAGTGACAGTCAAAATAAAGAAGACATGGGCATGGACTAGGCAAGCAGCGAGAGGGTGAGATAATCGCTGGTCATTAAATAGTGTGATGGATTCCAGAAGGAAAGCACGCGACGGAAGAACGGAGTTGGGGGGGGGGGGGGGGCATTAGATTGAGAAGTTTGTGTGCGGGCATAACGTTTTTCGTAAAGCGGTCGCAGGACCAAGTTGAATGGCTAAACATGAGAGGGGCCTTTGTACTGCAGTGGTCGCATTAGGACTGATGATGATGATGATGATGACTCGACCGTATTTTTCACTATTTGTCGCCGAAACATTTAAAAGGGGATGTCCGTAGAAGTCTTGTTTTTATACTTAATCTAACCATCCCAACGTCTACGCTTCTCGCAACTAATTTCTTTTTTTTTATCTTCCTGAAACAAAAGTGTTTTATGCTGGGGCCCACCAAGGCATCAATGACGTATTTCCGTCATGGAAGTGACGTCGAAAAAATACGCACGATCAGAAGACAAAGAAAAAGTGCTGTCATTGGGAGTCGAACAAGTGACCTCTAGGTACGCCGCTACAGATGCCGGGCCCGCTATCCACTGCGCCATGATCACATACTTCGAACGCTTAAAAATACGCCTTTTATATCTATCACAATCTTCTTAGCGTACTGGTGCAGTGCAGTAATTCATCATGACCATGCCATCCACGATTGCTTCAATCAACGCGTCGTTTCTGAGCGTCCAGCTCATTCGATCGGCACGTTTTGAATAGGAGCATGTGCAATTTCGTCAACGCCAAACACACCCTCAGGTGGCGATCTTGGCCAAACGTCTGCGTCACTCCTAGCATTCATCCATACCAAAAAAAAAAAGCTCTGCAACGCACAGAGCAACGCGCCTGCTTCGTGTGGATCACAGTGTATTACGTAAGATACACCGTGGTCTGGATGTACTAACTCCGCGTTTGCCGCTTACGTTCACCCCTCGAAAAATTGTGGCTGCCCCAGAGACAAGACACAAAGTGCATTGCTTTTCCCTCTGGTCAGGCGGTGGCGTTTAATAACTGCAAGATGCCGTGACTAGGCGATCTGAGCCCAAGGCTGGCGTCCAATCAGTCGCGTTCTTCTTGCTGTCACGTCGCTTCCTCTGGTTCCGTATTCACCTATGTCCACTAGGGTTTGTTTAATAATTATCGATGAATGTTAGTCGTCGGGATGAAGATGTATGACTACACGATAACCTAGGCATTGCGTAAACTCTCTTATATGAATGTACAACAAACATTAAAGCAGATAATATGGTGGTTTTGGGAAGTTAAACCCCACTTATCAAACATTAAACCAGTTCTGTAAGGGTAAGTTTTACTTTCGCGTTTTACTGATTTCCATGACGGAGGGATCAAAGATGCTTTTGCCTTCTTCTAAGGCTTCACTAATCGCTGACGTTTTTCGTGGCTCTATAGCTAGACGATCGTATGCGAACATTCGATAACACCAGGTCGTGGGTCATCGATTATGGTTTTTCCCAAGGTCTCAAGTTGGAGCACGCAGCTTAGCCTTCATCGTTAGTAGACCTACTTGTTGTTTTACTTGTTGCACTTAACTTTATAGTCTCTTATCTATGACGGCGCGTTTGGAGCCCTGCGTGGCTGACATATTTTCGCCATGACGCCCACAGCACGTCGTCCAGCGAAACGATGACCGTTTATCGAATACTTCCATCGCGTCCTTGGCGCCTGCAACAGCTCACTAGACTTGTTCATATATTTAAAAAAAACAAAGTTCAAGCATCCGGAGTCGTTTTTTTTTTTGTATACACACTGAAGCTACAGCTGCACGTAGAGAACCGTTCTGACAAGTGAGGCGCATGCTGCGGCTTCGGAAAAATGTGTTGCAACGAAGAAAACAAGTGCTTGGCTGCACTACCGATGAAACTCCTATATATATATATATATATATATATATATATATATATATATATATATATATATATATATATATATATATATATATATATATATATATATATATATTGATCCTCCACCGCACCCTCCTCCGAGAGCTCTGTGTACCTTATAACGTGGTTTTGCATTGCCTCCGTGATCGACCAACTTTAACTTTAGTAACGTCAATTTACGTGTCATTGTAGCGACCGTGAAGACGTCGCAAATTTTGGTGATCTGGCGCAGAAATTTTTAGCTGCTCTCGTGTGATGCCAACAGTCACTTTTCGTCCTGTGGTGAGGCATCGAACCTTTGTAAAAATGTATTGGGTACGCAAGAGCGAGAGAGAGAAAATTAAGACAGAAGGCCAAAAGGCTAAGCAAGCTTGGCTAAGCTCCCTACAGGGGGGGGGGGGGAAGAGGAGCAACAGATAAGATGGAGAAGTCAAAATAAGAGGCAAAAAAGAAGTTTTTTTACATAGTTGGTTTGAGAACTCTATGTTAGAACAGTGGAAAGTACGGGGCGTTTTCGAAACTGCGCTGAGTTCTGTGTGTTTCACTGTGCCCCCTAGTTCGCGCTATTCTGTCACAATGCTCATAGTATCGGGTGTGGTGGTCCACGATGCTGCGAATTTCAAATAGGCATTCAAGCCGCTCTTATTGGTGTTGTATTCGATTGGACGCATTAATAACTGTTTGGAATAATTCCATGTTCACTTCTGTTCTGGCATGACAACAATTCGTCCCTACTTTCCGACTTCGACGTTCCAACTTATCATATCGTGATTCTGGCAAGTCATAACCCAGAAACTTCTAATGATTTTAAAAATTGTTATTAGGCATTCACCAGTCTTTGGCCCCAAAACGGCGCCGCGCTTGCGAACGGATTCGCTTCGGTTACTTTCGGCGCATTGGCGATGATTTGTGGGGTTTAACGTCCCAAAACCACCATATGATTATGAGAGACGCCGTAGTGGAGGGCTCCGGAAATTTTGACCACCTGGGGTTCTTTAACGTGCACCAAAATCTGAGCACACGGGCCTACAACATTTCCGCCTCTATCAAAAACGCAGCCGCCGCAGCCGGGATTCGAACCCGCGTCCTGTGGGTCAGTAGCCGAGTACCTTAGCCACTAGACCATCGCGGTGGGGCTCGGCGAATTGGCGTTGCACCTGTTCATCTCCACGATACTCGATGAAACATAGTACTTTTATGGACGTCTATTAGACGCCAAAGCTTTTGAAGTCACTAAATAACCCAAACAACAGAGCCGTAGCCTACAATGCTTGATGCAACATCGCTAGTTGCTTAGGCAGGATCAAAAGCTTTCCTGCGTCTGCCTTTCCACGCCCCACCCATATCTGGTATCGCTCGGTCACTATCCGCAATACATCTATCGACCGTCGCTTCAAGGCGCACCTGCTTCCTCCAACGTCGATATATCTATACCGTTTTGCCGCGCCATCATCAAGACAGGAACCCTGCAGCGTCAACGTGTCCGTAGGCGGTGTATCCAGGTCGTTGACATCAGCCCGTAAGCGTACACGGCTCGTCACCCAAGCGTAACGCTTCGGCAGCTGTTTCGTTCCTGTTGTTCGCTTTTTGCAAGGACGGTGCGTCTTTTATCACGTACCCGCAGTATTTTAGATGCTGGTGTGCACGCTGGCAACTTTAGATCGCCCAATGAGCCATATTTTTCGGTACGTCAACACTGACTTATTCGCTCATAACTGGCTTATTTGGCTGAGATTTAGTTCTGCTACAAAGTATCCGATGTCTAGGCAGCCTGGAGAAAACATCCAGCATGTTCAATGGAGTAATCAAACATGAAGAAAAACTAGTTAAAACCGCGAAAAGCTGCACAAAAAGGAATGAATGGCTTGCGCATACAAAAACTGACGTCAAACGGGGCTAGTACAGGTTCGTTAAGGTTATATTTTTTTAATTGTTCACTGCGCAGCAGGTATTGCACATTATCACCGTGCTGGCGTCACCACAACCCGACTCGCCACTCCCCGACTTCAACAGTATGCAGTCCATCGTGCATGAAATTTCGCGGAGTGTGGTGGTTCTCATTTTCTTCTTTTTCCGGTGTTGTACATCAAGAAACGGGCGGGTCATAAATTTTTATCTTCCCTAAATCTGTTGCCGCGAATCCCATAGTAATTGCTTGACTGTAAGAAAAATACAGCTCCTGCGAAATAGGTCAGTTCTAAAACAAACATCCAGTGGAATCTTGTGCTTGAAGATGGGCTGGCAGTGCCTTTTTTTTTTCTTTAGATCCTGTTTGACCACTTAACCTCACTGTCCCGCCCGAGAATGCACAGCGAACGGGGACACTTGTCTGTTATCGAGGTCAGCCGTCTACAGTAGTTGAGTGGACGGCCGCTGAGCTGGCTATTACGTCGCGTGGTCCAGATGGGGCGTAAGCAGGAAGTCTTCTTTGTCGACGCAACAGGGGGCGTACGAAGGGGTAGCTGGTCGTGCACATAATTAATGATAGGACGTCTTCTTTTCGGTGCATAAATGGGTGATACAATTGGGTCGCACTTCTCACAGATGATAGTAGTGCTTAAATAATCAACTCAGGAAACTAATGTACATATCGGACCCGCTGAATCAGCACTGAGCGTTTTCGGCAGCGTCTGACAGCCATAAACGAGCGTCTCGCATAACGTTCAGAATCTTCACCAATTCATGTATTCAAAATATAAGGTTAAGCCGCCAGAAAATTAAGTACAGAAGATTGTTGGAGAAACTAAGTTGGCAATGTCTAGCTATATCAGTTCTTCAGTAATTTCTTCGGGCACTAAAAATGCATTGCTGTCCAGCACAGGTGTGATGTCGAATGGCCACCATGTTGAAGTTGAGTTTTTAAATTGTATTTCAGTGTTTTCTTGAAGTGAGAGAAATTAGTCATTATGTTAAGGCATGTGCACGCAGAACTGCTTGTGAAAGCATACTTTTAAAAAAATGTTATAGCACATCTTGTAGTAGCCCACTTCTAAACTGGTGCTGCTTATTACGACTAGTTCCACGTGGGTGTGTCTTTATAACTGGCTTCACAACAATCAAAGTAGGGTATTGGAACTGGTGCAATTTCAGTGTCTCGTTTTTTTTTATTGCTATGCATTTCGTGTCTAACCAAATGCGGCTCTTTTTTTTTAAAAGACAAACGAAGAAGGTTTATTTTAATATCAAACGAAGCATTTTCTTCAGGTAATGCAGTCGAAGGCACAAAATTGTGATATATGCTGCAGACGTCCACAATATTTTATAATTCTGTTCGACTAAAAAGAGCATTTGTTACACGAACAGTAAGGTACCTATAAATTAGCGTATTCGAAAGACTGCATCGCAAGTATTGCTCGCTTGCTTTTTTTATTTTTTGCGTTACGTGGTGTACTTTCCCTGTTTTTTTTTTTTCTCGACGGAAGCATCTAGTAATTTTTTATCTTGAGGTTGGTCCGTTTTCAGACGCTGCTCACGTTCCTGTACAGGTTTTTAGTCTGCAGTAGTGAAATAGGCATAATTAAACCGGGGAATATGTTCTGCAGACATTGTACCAGCAGTAAAAAATATAACAGCAGACAAATGACATTCGCCTGCGATTACTATTTAATTACTGTTATTTATCCAGCAAACGTCAACACTATATCATGTTTGCCAATATTGCGACCACACCTGACATTAGCAATAATTTGACCGGGTTGACCATTGTGTAGTCGGCATTACCATCCTTAAGAATCGTTCGCTGTTGGACCAGTTGCTTCCTGTCTCTCTTGGCTAAAACGTTTCCTCCTTTATTGAGGTTTGTTTCGCTCGAAGATTTCGCAGGGACACCATGTTTCAGCCAACGGTATAACCATAATTAGCCAGTGCTTTCCCTTGCCGGTAGCAAACGAGTAAATACAATGGCTCAGGACAGGGCTATTCACGAAATGTGGTAGCGAACGCGGAGATGCGCACACACATTAAGGATAACAGGGACTGAAAGGTACTTTTCATGATTCTTGGAAGGTGGATGGTGTCACGGTATTGTCACGATCCTCCATTGCTGCTGGTAGTTCAACGTCATTCTTCAAAAATGAATGGCTCGATGAATGTACGCATGCATGGATGGTAAAGCCCCGTGATACAAAGTGCCGTTAATTAAAATTTGTTGGACAAAAAATGTAGCACGGGCCACCCTGCTAAGTGGGCTTGCATTCGTCAGATAGTAGTGTTCGGCTAGTGAACGTGTTTTCGGGATGGCAGTTGAAGCAGGCAAGTCTACTTCCCGAAACGCTTGCTCCGCGATAATCCGTTTTCTCCAATGAGCTTTCATCACTTCAAGCCTGCACTGCTTCCTGAATATTTTTCTTCTTTATGGTGCCGCTAAGCCATTCCTGTAGGTCATGTTCCATTTTGCACACGCGTCGCCATCTTCTTTCCTCTTCCCTTGTTTCCACTGAGGAATATTATTTACAAACACGTGCATCGTGCATCTAGACTAGCCGAAGGTCCTAACTGCTCTCTGAGTTTCGTTTGTATCCATTGACGAGGTTTGGTATTTGTAAACGCGAAAGTCATCATCAAAAGCGAAAATTGACTCTCTGCGTCCTGCGTCGGCGTCGTCAGTTGGGATGCAAAAAGTCATCACCACGTGATGACGTAACTGTGACTTTACAAATAGCCAAAGTTTGTCGCTGTCATAGCATCTCTATGACGTCACATCACGTGAAGCTATCTGATGACGTCATCACATGATATTGTCGCCTGGTAAAAGGTGCGCCGATCACGGAGGCCATGCAAAAGGGAGCAAGATGCAGTAAGCTATGTGCCACCGGTCCCAGAAGCAGTGCTAAACCTTGTTAAGTGCAGAAGGGCGTCGGAGGGGTTGGGGTAGTATGAATACATCGACTGGGAAGAAAAGACTGCGTTTGCCTTCCCGGTGGTCTAGTGGCTTAGGTACTCGGCTGCTGACCCGCAGGTCACGGGATCGAATCCCGGCTGCATTTCCGATGCAGGCGGAAATGTTGTAGGCCCGTGTGCTCAGATTTGGGCGCACGTTAAAGAACCCCAGGTGGTCGAAATTTCCAGAGCACTCCTCTACGGCGTCTCTCATAATCATACGGTGGTTTTGTGACGTTAAACCCCACATACCAACCATACCAATCTACCAGCGTTTGCCTTCCAGCCACCTTAGGCAAACGCATAAGGAAACTTGCGAGTTCTTTTTAAATCTCTAACGATGCAGCATCCCTTGCTAAAACTTCTATCGTTCCTCCATTATACAATGTGGTGAAGTAGCGAACTTTTGACGGGGACGAAATGGAGAAGACCCTCGCTACTAACACTCCATGATAATGCATCAGAAGGTTCTATAGTTCGTCGTACCATTCGTGGCTATCTCAAAGCTCTCAACTCCAAACATATTTGTGAGAAGCAAACACACGCCCATTATCTATCTGCGTTGGATTCACGTCTACGCAAGCTCGTTGTAGCTTTGAGATATGCTACCTATCTGCGTGTACCAAATGTACGCGTGCATTGGCACATGGCCAGGGAATTCAGAGCAGGTTGCTCAACTCACACCGCAGTTAGGGGATCGTGTTTACCTCTCCGATAGGTAATGAGTGGTTGTGATACGTAGCCCAAATTGCAGCCGTATGTGTCCGCCTAGTTGTGTCCATTCTGTTGTCGCCTTCTGATTGCGAGCGGAAATCGGTGACGAAATAGAAACGTGCGTGCTCTTTGTCACGTGCGGATATGTATTTGTCCAGCGGTCATCTGGAAGGTAAACGAAGTCTCGCGTTGCTCTAATTCAAACATCAACAGGAACTAAATCTATATTACCCATCCACAGTTTCATATAGAACTAACAGTTCTTAATCATTAGGCAGCGCATAAATTGATAAAACACAAAAGATGGCAACACTACGACTATTAAGATCCAACTCGCCCGCCTTTCAGTCCTTCTAAAAGTTGATCGTCCGCCGTGGTAGTGGTTTAGCGCTCGAGTGCTGATCCGAAGGTCACGGGATCGAATCCCTGTCTCGGCGGTAGCATTTCGGTTGAGACTAAATGCTTGAGGCTCGTGTGCTTTGATTTAAGTGCACACTAAACAACTGACGGTCAAAATTTCCGGAGCCTTTCACTATATATACGGCGTCTCTCGTAATCGCATGGTGATTTTGGGGCATTTAACCTCAACTTTTATTAGTGGGTGAGCAACATAAATGTGACTGGTTTCAAGCAGTTTTTTTCCATAACATTTTCTTGAAAAAAAATACTGAATTTGCCTGTGGGAGGCAATGACTAAAGGCTAAACGCTGGACGAGGTCTCACCTCCCGAAGGCACCTCATGCCGTCACCACCAAAGTCCAGCCTGGGTGCACGTTAAAGAACCCCAGGTGGTCAAAATTTCCGGAGCCCTCCCCTACGGCGTCTCTCATAATCAAATGGTGGCTTTGGGACGTTAAACCCCACAAATCAAATCAACCAAAGTCCAGCCACCGTGAACAGCAAACTAATAATCAAAGTCGACGTCCATATTTTAGTCATTGCTGAAACCAGTATTCCTATTTTTTTTAACCAGATGCCACATCTCCTTCAGAAATGACCCGTATATCACATGTGAAAAAGGTGTCTTTCAAATGGCAACTGTAAGTGACTCTTTGCTGAAACTCCCCCGCTCCCACAATCTTCACTATCCTGGCCTTTGTGGAACTAAACTTAATGACGGTGGTTCACTAGCCGAGGTAAAACTGAGCTCAGATGAGGTGAGCATCGACGTTCTCGCGTAAAAGGGTGCCAAGAGCAAATTTTCCACTTGATACGTGTGACGTTCGCCTTGCTTAAGTGAGTAATTACAAACTCCACGGAATGGTGTGTGTAAGTGGGTGGACGAGGTGCCAACGTGTAAAAACAAACGAGACAGAAAGAAATGGTGAAAGCAGCGCCGACTCGGCGCCGGTCAGTCTCGTATCTTCATGAAGTGCGCATCTATGGACAGCTCAACAGAAAAAAAAGAAAATAAACACTCAGAAAAAAAGCACACGGTCATTCGTCGACCTCGGATGCCACCGAGGCTGCTGAAAATATATATTTTTCCTCCTACCCGGGCTTTCCTTCCTTCTTTCGCAACACCTGCGTATAACAATCGCTTGTCCGCAGTCCAACGTGAAGGTATTGTGAAACCCGCGTACTTTTTCTGAACTGAAGGGCTGTTGTTGACAGTGCCATAGAAGGCACCGTTTCAATCGTGCCCTGTGATATTTATTGACAAGTTTCGTTGCTATTCCGTTCATGTCGACGAGTTTCGAGTGTACCGAAGAACGTGACATAATTAATATTCCGAAGTGATCCGTGCGAGTGTCGTGATTTTCTTGGTGTGCGTGCGTCAAAAGCTTTCGCATGGTACTCAAGGCCACCGAATCGAACCTGCATCACATGACGATGCAGGAGAGTATTGGCCCGAGGACATACCCATGTGATGACGTCACTCATAGGATGCCGCTGGTTGTGTTGTCTGTTAGAACACCGCATTTCCAGCGCTTTTGCTGTGGACACTGTGCGTTCTTTCCTTTGTTTCGAAGCTGAGTGCTTAAAGAAGCGGTAAGACCTGACAATACGGGCACGCAAACTATGTATCGGGGCCCCCGGTAGAACTCTCGTGTCTAATTTGCATCGTAAAATCGCGACTAAGAACTGGTGCAGCTATGGAGGACAATGCAAGCAAGGCGAGCGCAGCGCTGGCCTCTCTATAGTGGAGGCCCTCGCGGCCAGCATAAGACTTCGAGTTTCGCCAAGGCATTTTTAGCAAAGTTAAGGAAACAAGACGCTGCATATAAGATATAATATTGCAGCGTCGCTGTGCCGCAACCTTCACAGATTCCTTTCACTGAAATATTTTTTCCGAAGCCATGAACTTCTTTTTTCTCTCTCTTTTGATGGATGTAGAAAGATAGCGCGCAAATAGGACACCGGATACTCCTTATTTATTTAGGTGTCTGACGTACATCATGTAGGGTCTAAATCTCTAAGCGTAACACTTAGTACATACAATATACAACTTTTGTACCTGCATTTAACCTAACACTTATCCGATTCACTGGTCCGCGATAGGCAGTGCTCTTTAAAAGTGCTCTCATACCGACTTACTCGAATGGACGTCATCGTTTTCGGGCTTAACGGTTGATGTATACAGGAGCGCACACATTATGTATACCTCCATTTTGGATACCGCTCCTTCGTGGCTAGCTGGTAGACAAATAGTGGCGACGCAGGCTCTGTTGTTGTTGCTGCGTATTTCAGGTCGTTTTCAAAGACGATACAATCTTTCTTGGGCACCTTCAACGCAAAAGTTTTGGTCTGTCTGTCTGTACGTTTGTGTTTGTCCGTCCTTAACGATACACTAAAAGGCACCATACAATACCAGAAACGGCCGACTCCACCCGCAGTGCCCACCAATATTGCTCAAGGTTCAGTGTTCATACTTGTGCGATTGTCAATTAAAAAAAAGGCAATTATTGCGCATATCTGAGGTACCATAACAACACGTCAATATTCTGTATGTGCGTCGTTCGCTAGGAAATGCATACATAAGTAATTCTAAGGACCGTAGCGTTTATCACACTGCGCTGACCATGCAACGCTTGCACGAAAAGGCAAGTGTTTCCAACGCTTTGCTAAGACGACACGG
This sequence comes from Rhipicephalus microplus, assembly GCF_043290135.1. Lineage (NCBI taxonomy): Eukaryota > Metazoa > Arthropoda > Arachnida > Ixodida > Ixodidae > Rhipicephalus > Rhipicephalus microplus. Next base: position 28,733,417 of record NC_134707.1, read on the forward strand.
TGGTGGCACCTACCCGTCGCCTTGCTTTCGACACTTTATCACCTCCGAGACGGGCGCGCACGCCGCGCGCTTCGTTTTCCAAGATAACTGTCAGATAGCGCTCATGTCTCACGTGTGACGTGACTTGACACGCTCGTTCGTCTCCGCTGCATGCTCGAGGCACCCTAACGCAGCGCCTCCAGAATACCAGTCACCAATTTTCTTGCGCACAACATTAAATAAACGTTTTGTTTACTCTCTCCAGACGCAGGACTATCGTCTTTCGGTGACATTTGCAGTGTAACATGCAGATACGGGGCCACTTGTTTTTTTTTTTTTTGAGTCTTAAGGACGTAATCACAGATTTGTCTGTTTCATTCGCACAGACAGAACGCATCTATAAACGCGCTGTCCTTATTCAGGAACAATAAATCGCATCTACAAGGCAACTGGAGGCAGCAGAATGTGAAAAGGTGGCACAGTTTGTCAACTTGGTACTGCTGATATTTTTTTTTGATTGCTTGCGTTTCTTCACATCATGAGCTGCACTGAACAAGAACGACAACAAAGCCCCATTAGTGCTCATCAAAGATAGTCCCTTTTCGATGTCAGCGCTGGACTGGCATATCACCTATATTGGCGATAAAAAAATGACAGGCGTTAAAAAAAACTGACATCGAAAATTTCCATCAAGATAGATGTTGCAAAGTGAATGGTATAGACAAGAAAAATTATTGGTAGGCGATATTTGGGATTCTTGGTGCACGTCATTTTCGCGATAACTTTTACGAAGCGTGTGCATACTTTTTTTGCACTCATAAACTAAATTTCTAGGATTGATTGATTGATATGTGGGGTTTAATGTCCCAAAACCACTATATGATTATGAGAGACGCCGTAGTGGAGGGCTCCGGAAATTTCGACCACCTGGGGTTCTTTAACGTGCTCCCAAATCTGAGCACACGGGCCTACAACATTTCCGCCTCCATCGGAAATGCAGCCGCCGCAGCCGGTATTTGAACCCGCGACCTGCGGGTCAGCAGCCGAGTACCTTAGCCACTAGACCACCACGGCGGGGCCTAAATTTGTAGGAGGCCAGATTTGTTTGCATAGTGTGAAGTGGATTGGGACAAGCGAAAGTATACAACACAGTAAGGAAGTACTCATAGCAGATAGGATGATGGGTTACATTGGTTCGTACTTTTGGTGGATGGTATTGGCAGGTACATGTGGCGGGTGGTATTGGCAAGTACAGCCGCGACCACGTTTGTGCAGAGCACGCGAACAGCCTGTTTTTGCTCCGCGCGGCGAAACCTTGAGACATTACCGTGCCCTGACGTGGTCAGCCTGACAATTAGGCCGCATGCTCCCGATACACCGTTTCAGACCCCGAAACTGCCTCGAGGTTTAGGCCCGCAGAGCCAAAACCAGCTGCTCGCGCGTTCCACACACACGTGGCCACGGTTGCACACGTCGAGTCTGATACAGGCAGGTACATGTGGTGGGTCACATTGGCAGTTGCTTTCGGTGGGTGATCTTGGCACGTATGTACGTTGAAATCACAGCTATCCTACCGTGTGGTGCGAAGTTTCGCATTTCTTTATCACGCCAGTCGAACCTCATTCTTCCGTGATCATGCAGTATGTTCTCTGTAGCAACAGCCATTCCGGTGCATTCAGACATTCTGAAGACTCGCCATCACCGCTATCGGGCCTCCCCCGGGGGCTTTGCCACGAGGGCCGTGTGAAGACCCTCCATCTCCTTCCAGGTGCCCGGCTACTTCACGTTGCCGCTTGCAAAGCGCGCTTGCGCGCCGCTTCCAAATTGGCCCCGGTCAGTTTAGCCGATCCGGCTTGGCTGGTTTTCGGGCATGCCCCCCGCGGCCTGCACTGGGGCCCTCCCTTCCCCGGCGGAGATTCGGTCGCTGCCACCGGCGCGTCTCGTTGGTGCACGGTTGGCTTCCCGTCTGGCATGCACGCGGATCTCTGCTTCGTCTGTAACGAAGCCAGTCTCAAGGTGGCGCTCGCGTTCGCGGTCACTTAGTGCACATTTCTCGAGTGGAACGGTACTAATTGTACGAGGAAAAGGAGATATAATATTCTTCTCTGTAGTTAAAGCAAGACGAGCGCTTGGGTGTTCACGCTTCGTTCGCGATTAATCGTTCTGCGCGCCGCAAGCGCCCGATTCGACTGGATTCAGATAATATACTAGCACCGCACGCTTTTGTGAAAGTGTTTGTAATAGATGGTTGCAAGAGACGCGGGTAGCGTAGCTTGTGAATCCGCGTGCTTTAAGTGGCAGCGCCAGCGATGGAGGACCTGCGATCCCTGTAGATTCGTTTTTCTTATTTATGTTATCATACTAATATTGATACTGGGTGTTTTCTTTCTTTACTTTTCTAACTGCCATGACTTAAAAAAGAAAGTGTCTGAGGACAGCTAAACGCACGATTTCCGTTATTGCGCTGTCGGAATGAAATGAATTGCCACGCCACTAAGCTGTCATTATTTTCACTTTGGTAATTTTTTCTATCATGCTTTTATTTTTATGGCTCAAAACACGCAATATTCTTGCAGAATACATTTCCATTGTTCTTCAAGTTTTAGTTATTTCATTATCGTCGCAGCCATCCTTAGACACGCTCTCAAATAGGCGTACAGACGTCATTACGACACATTTTACTCTCTATTAATGAATGACAGCGTAAATTTAATGGTTTGTTTCCTTTGTTACATAATAAGGGAAACTAACAGTCAAGGATACCACGGAAAGTATAGGAGATGCTATTGGAAGTAAGTGCAAGGTAAATGTAAAAAAATAAAAGTGGACGAAACGAAAGGTACGTGACGCCAACCGAAACAAAACGTGCTCCACACTCGCCGCAGTGGATACTGGCAGCGCTCACACTGCCATGTTTAAAATAAGCATATTTGATCTACAAAACAGATGGAGGAATGAGTATACCGCCGTAGCTCAGCGGTAGAGAATCAGACGGGTCATTCGAAGGTCACAGGTTCGGGGTCTGCCGGTGGCAAGTTGTCTTTAGGCCCACTTTTCTTCGTTCACATTTAAAGCACAATTGCTTCTAATAACATAACCTGTACTTTCCTTGGCGTCATTGTCTGTAAGTACTCAATAATCTCACACTCTCGTTTTCTTTAATGCAAGAAGCACTAATTATACCCAGTGGAAGCATAGGAAAACTATGTTTTTTCGGTCCCATGTATTCAGACGTATAAACGCGCTTCTGGCATAAAGCCTTTTCTTAGCCAGGCTGGGAGTTTTGTAAATCCAGAAAAGATCCTGTATCAGCGGCCCGGCTTGCCTCAGCTCTAATGCAGTACACGTTCTGTGGAATTCGCTATCGTGACTTTTTTCCTCCTATGCGCCTACCGTGGCAGGTGTGTATTGCAACGCGTTCAAGGTACACTGCAAGCAATGTTGAGAGCTAGGCTGGCGCAGGTCTCTCCTGCACTGTGCACATGCAAAAACGCCGGTAAATGTGCTTGGCGTATAAGTGCCTGCTTTTCTAAACAGCGTACATGTGCGCTTTCAGCTGCGTACGCAGAATCCAGCGCGTTTTCTGTTTTTTTGTGCACATTAGCGACAACGGCATTCAGTCTGGCGCAGGCGCCTTTGCTCCGACCATATGCAGACTCTTACGTAAAATATTTTGCAGCTGGATTACAGTAAAACCCACACGCTTAACATTGCGTCGCTGCCATTTTGGTAAGTGATTACTCGTTTTTAGCAGGCATCCAGGGGTTAACTCCGTTTTGCTCCAGAACGTCAGCTGTAGGTGTCTGGTGTAGCAATAGGTTCGCGGATGTCGGTTTGGATGAAGTATAGTGGATTCGATTTCCGGAAACAGCATTTTGTCCGGAGCGGTATATGCAAGCACGCCCACAAAGACTTTAGCCGCAGCCTAAAATTTGTTAATATAATGACACGAAAGAAAAGATGCAAGCTTGCGATGAAAATATCTATACACAGTGGTTATGTGCTCGAACCGACCTTTGGGCAACTGGACCTGTCTTCTATAGTCTCGAGAAAGACAAGACCACTTGTCAAAATGCCGGCTTAAGCACACTATATACTGTTTGCTGTTTATTTTTCTTATCGTAAGTCGGGCCATGCTGTTTCTTATAACCCTCAGTGCGGCGTGCCTTATTATCATATCGTGGTTATGGGACGTAAAACTAGAAATCTTCGTTTTACTTGACGAGGCAGCAACAAATACGTTCTTGTTTGTCCCGAAGTACTGTAATCGTGTGTGCCTTGCAAAACCCACAATGAGTTTTTTTTTTTTACGCAAGCAGTACTTTCTACTTAGGTGGAATGTCGGCGCATTACTTGTCTTATGGTTGCTCACATGCGTCAGTCAATTACAATACTTGTAATTGTGACGTCACAGTGGGTGCATGTGCTATATTCGTCGGCCTTCTCAGGAGGAAACTATTCGCTTCGAAATGCGAAAGGAATATATGCAGTACGGTTCTGTGGTGTAGAATTCGTACTTTAGAGTATTCACTTGTCACTAAAATTCAAATATTCGTGCGCATGTTGGTGTACCGTTTTGCACGCGAAAAATATGCGTGGCGCCACCTGTTGTTGGGTCGCCCTGTCACCGTAAGTGGTCTAATCTGTTTCTTTTGTCGGTCGTTGAAATAAGCCTCCGTAGCCTGTAAGTGCTTCTACGTGTCGAATCATCGCTTGAGCGAGGCACTCCGCCCCGTTGCGACCTTGACTGCCCGCTTACGTGGCCCTGGAATATTTCCTTCTTTTTAACCACGCAGAAAAGCCTGCGGGCATTTCAATTACCCGGTGATGATAAGGCTCCTTTACACATCTAAGACTCGCCAAGCGTTTCTCCTCCGATCTGCCCAAGCCTAATTAATAACCAGGAGATCGACGATGCAATCTTGCTTCTTGCACCCTCGCGTGAACAAAAGTGAAACTGAGATTTAGCGAGTCTTTTTTCTTCACTTTGATTCCGTGAGCGATCGTTGGGTGGTACTTTGAGGAAAACTTAACAGGTTTAGAGACGTGTCGAAGAAAGAGAAGTTTAAACGTGTTCGCCTGCTTTATTTTTAGGCGCAAGACACAGAGATATTCGCCGAATGCATAAGGGGCTTTTCGAAAATTAGCACTTCAATTTGGATGCGCCTTGACTGTTATCGAGTTGATTCGGCTCGCATATGAAGTGGGTCTAAACGTTGACAGAATACACGACCGCCAACTTTACCAAGAGGTGTGGTCTTAGTACTTCTATGGTTTCTGCTCGATCGTCACAATAAGTGGAGCTCGCAGCACACACAAAACACGAATTTACGCGTGTTCGATCGTGAGTACGCTTGTAAAATGCACGAGTCTCTTTTTTATAAGTTTCTGCGCGATGTTTTACGGACTTGCATTTGCTGCGATTTTTTAGCGGCACGCAGTGCGTGCAGTGTACGAGAAATTCTTTCGAAAGGGGGGGGGGGCATTCTTTTAATTTGAAGTTGAAGCCGGGCATGATTTTGTGCTCTGTAAGAGTCCTTATCCCAAAAAATTCAGGCTACGCCACTCGCACGCGATTTTTGTGCGATGTGCAGCGCAAGATATATCTAGCGTGCGTTCCTTGGACGTATCTCGGATAAAGGATAAAGATAAAAAGTCACAGCTTTGCCCCAGAGGTGAAGCAATGATCGCGATAGCAACAAATCACGCAAAGAATGGCAATCAGATTGAAACGTGCCCCACGTTTCTCACGCACAAATGACGCACGAAACGTAATCACAGATAAACGCGAATAACTTATGACAAACGGTGCAGAACCTGCAAAACGTGCATAGTCGCTAGATTGTATAAGGGAGTTTTTTCGGGGGCTATGTATACTCTTGCGCATGTTGTCAAGTACAGTTCACGACTGTGGCACGGATGATCGCGCAAACGAATTTTCACGGAAAAGGTCAAGCAATGAATGTGATAGCGACAAATTGCAATGTTATACGAAGCGAGGCTGGCCGTCAATTCATTCATATCTCACGTAACTCTAAAAACGCTGGTATAAGAGAATACGGCTGCTCCAGGCACACTCTTGGCACCGTTTTTTTTCGTGTTGAGAGCGCAGCCTGTAGAAGCTCCCGCCCGCTGTGACAAGGCATGCGCTAATTGTTTCCGTGATAGCGCGGCAACCATAAGCGCCCCCCTCCCCCTTGTTCACTCATAAGACAAATGCGCGCGCAGACGACCATGGCTGGAAAGGCAATGTTCACTCCGCAGAAAGAGGAAACTTGCGCATCCTTCCCTGTATGTATATTTATTTATTTATTTATTTATTTTCAGATTTACTGCCAGCCTTTGAAAAAGGCCTTTGGCAGGAGCGGGCAGAACAAATAAAAGAATGCGAGAACATACGCAAATACGTCCACAAAACAACCGCAACAATGAGTGGGAACAAAATAAAAATATACAATTACGCAATCAACAAAGTGACAGCAGGCACTATACATACATACATATACGTGATTGACGGCGGCGACGACGACAAACCAGCCAAAACTCTCCGTATAATTGCAGCGCAATAGAAAAGTTGCAGCATCTCCTGCTCAAGGGGACCATGACGCGTTGCGAAGCTGCACAGGAGGTTCGTGCCGCGCACGCGAGAGGGGGCCAACTATGAACGGCCACCAACAACGCAAATGCGCTCTGTCTCAGGGAAACGTAAAACGCGTTTCCACAGGGAACGTGCGAGAGGAGAAAGAACGTCAGGGGGGTGCACATGCACAGTGGAGGCGTGGACGCGACACTGCTGAGGAGGCGTTGCATTGCCTTCGGGGGTGACTCGGAAAAGGCGCGGGAGCGTAGGAAAGGAGCGAGAGCGGGAGGGGCGCGCATGCGCTGTAAGAGTGGTCACGCCGCACGCCAGATTGGGCTCAACCCTAAGACGCTTCGCATCTAAAAAGATCTAGGGCGGTGTTCTATACCAAAGAATCCTTGCAACAGTAGCACTGCGTCGCAAGCTGCGTGGTTGTAAATTATTCGAACTTTTCAGAACCCATTCGCCACCTTGTGGTATTCTGTAGCAGTTATTTGCAATATACAGTTAGACACGATGGGAAAAACTGGTTTAGGACTGGCTTAGCAACATTAGATGCTAGTATATTTCTGATAAGAAAAAGAATATGGTTTTCACCGAAGAGTCGTTTTAGGTAAACTAGAACTCTCGTCAAAGTATGAAAGTACTCTTTTTAGTGGCCAAGTTAATTGACACTAATAATACTGGCAGTATCACTCTTCTAAAATGCTCAATTTCATTCTCTACACAGCCGGAGCCCCTGACCACTTCGTGGGGTGCCCCTGTCGGCGACAAGACCAATGTTCTCACCGCTGGACCACGAGGTCCTGTACTGCTTCAAGATGTCGTCTTCCTGGATGAAATGGCACACTTTGACAGGTACACCTTTTTTGTGTTATCAGTAATACGAAATCCTCATATGACTCGTCGAACAAGTAAGGTGACCGTCGGTATCAACACGACTGAGAACATCGCCCAATGACGTATACGTGACATAACATATCGTTACATCTTGAGACGGGATGACGTCACTGGGCCGTTACATAACGTCATGTCGCGTGATGACAAAAACAGATGATTTGAGGTCTCATTGCAGCTTCAGGGGAGGCTCGATTTGAATCCTCCTACCCATGGCCCTTTTGACATATATGCCTAAAATGCTAGGCAATGACCAAGTGAGTACCAGCAGTCCAAGTTCTTGCTGAATAGTTTGCAGGCTTTCCACACAGCTGTTGATGATAGTTTCACATTTTTGCTATGACAATTCGCAACTGACCCGTCTTGGTTTGCCTTTAAAAATATGCGAACATTTATTTGCGAAAAATGTGATGTGTTTATAAGGCACGGGTTGTAGCGGCAGGTTTTACAGAGTAATTAGGATCTTTGGGGGTTGTTTAAGTTGTTTTTTTGCATTCGCCTTCATCAAAATGAGGCGCTCAGGAATGGAGCACGCGTGCAGCTGCGCAACAGTTTGGTCGCTAAGCTACCGCGGTAGGTAATGTACCTTGCTTAATTTCACCGCTAATACAACCCGCTTGCAAGTGTTGACGATAAAGGAAAGTACAAATCAGATGGTAGCATCAAGCGCTTGTCAAAGTTAGCTTCCCTGTAGAAAGATGTTTGTTAGAAGAATCTTGCTTGGGCGGGGATCATTTTGTTGTACACACCATAACCCACGAAGAGAACACGTAGTGTCAATGTAACAACAAATGTTACCATAATATTATCAAGCATTGTGTCGAAACGAATGCACAGGTGTGAATCGAATCCAGTCCTTTCTTTTTTTGGAAAATGCCGTGCCACGGTGGTTTAGTGGCTAAGGTACTCGGCTGCTGACCCGCAGGTCGCCGGATCAAATCCTGGCTGTGGCGGCTGCATTTCCGATGGAGGCGGAAATGTTGTAGGCCCGTGTGCTTAGATTTGGGCGCTCGTTAAAGAACCCCAGGGGGTCGAAATTTCCGGAGCCCTCCACTACGGCGTCTCTCATAATCATATGGTGGTTTTGGGACGTTAAACCCCACAAATCAATCATTTTTGTTGGAAAACATCACTTACGTGACTTAATCATTAGAATATTGTAGCGGTTAATGGCCATGAAGAGGCACACATAACGTGCATGCCGAGTTGTACGCATTAACTTGCTTTATGGACAAATGAAGAATCGAGTGGTATTACTTCCTGTGCTGACGTGGCTAAGGTGTCTTACTGACACGAGCAATGAGTTTTAGTGACACGAACAATGAGTGACTCTTTTTTCTTTTCCAAACACTTTGGTCGAACACTTTTGGTTTTTGGAATATTCAGGAAGCTGCTTATCCAGTAAAGCTTGTTCAAAATTGATGGTTCTAGTTTAGGTTAGATATATTGGATGCATATCATATCATATTGTTTACTGAAGATAAGCATCTCTTAATTGTCAGAATGATTATTGAAAGCTAATCGAATGATTTGCTGCTCTGTCACGAGCAGCTACGATTGTTGCGTCACCAGGTCGATTAGATCTGTCAAGCACATTCTTTTATGAGGCCTTCAAGGTCTCCTTCGTCAATGCGACAAAACACAGTTAACCCAGGGAATACACCGGAGGACGTCAGTGCCAACATGCGAGTGTGAAGACTTTGCTGACCCCAAGGCCGAGAATTAGGGTCACCTTTACATAATGTTTACTTGAGTGCACAAATATTTGAAAATATATCTTGGCCAATCGAAGTCGTCGTAAAAGTTGGGGGTTCTTCGTTCGTGACAGTATTACTTAGAATTCTTGAGCGCAGTGCTGAATCTAAACAGTGACAGTTTTGCCCCAAGGGGAAGCAATGAATGCGATAGCGACAATTTGGAATGCAATGCTGAGAACGGCAAGCAGATCGAAACATGCAGCGCGCTGCTCACGCACAAATGAGGCACGAAAACATACACAAGATAAGAGCAAACTAACAGCGTTTACTGCTCAACACTTAACGCACTGTTTAAAAAATATGATCCACGAAAGGTAATCACAAGGATATATGAGTGCAAACTAATAAATGTTCCAGTTGTTATACTTCGCTGTGTATGAAAAGCGCACTTTATTCACAAACGAGGCCTGTAAAGGGAGTGAAGTGACATTTCTGGGCCCGGCAACTAACCCAATCGTTCCGGTGAAAGCCAAAGGCACACGATTCTTGATCCCCACCGAAGGATAAGCACACGCACGAATATCTTCCCCCCACATTCGCGGGGAAAAGTAGGCGTGAAAGACAAGTGCCCGTGGACTCATCGTGACGAGTAGGGTGCCGAACTTGGGGGGCTTTTTTTTTCTTGTGTTCTCATATATATAGATACGTGTACATATATGGTGAATGACGGCCGCGGTGGCGGCAACGGCAGAAAGCCAGCCGAGACTGTCCATATAAATGCTATCGCAATAATAGCACACCGTCGGTCAGCCGCTCGTAAGCCAGCAAATCGTTACATGAGTCCGCGAAACATACACAGTGCATCCACTCTTGGCGACCATGTTCCCATGGCAAAACTGAAACACTCCGAGCGCATCAACGCCCGCTCACTTTCATGCAGTGGTTAGGGTGTCGTGCTATTCGTTCGTCCACGTGCATGTCTACCGCATACTAATAACTTTTTATTTAACTAAGAAACTGCGTGTTTTGCATGATGGCCACAGTAGTAGCCTGTGTGTTTAGGTTACCTGTGTTTGAATCCTCTAGAAACTTTCATTTGTTTCTCTTTTTGTAACAGACATTCCTTATTTGGTCTTTTATCACATCCAGCTTACATACACTTTTGCCTTACTTTTCATTATTTTAAGGATTCGTTTAAGTCCTTGCAGGAGCTTAATAATTGGTGTTTTACCAAAGGCATAATACACTCATAAGGTGCGCCGTACAGGAGAACTCACTAAATATCAATTTGTCTTCTCTATTTTTTTCTTGTTATTCGGATCGCACAGCATATTGCCTCTTGCATATCGCCTCCATAGAAATGCAACCGCCGTAGCCGGTATTAAACCCTTGACTTTCACATCAGTATTTGTGTGCCATAACCTCTGGGCCACCAAGGCGGACAATAAAAATTTCACCTCGACCACTTATGTCCTAATGCAACTATGCTTTTATTACCACAGTTCACTGTCCCTTCTCATAGTGGCCGAGCGCGCCTTGTTCTTTGCGCAGTGTCACTTGTATGTAATTTTTTTCTAGATTCATTTTAGTGTTCGTTTTTTCCTCATTCTTATGGTTAATACAAAACACTCACAATACCTGCGTTGATGTTGGGTTCTCCGCTAGAAAGGAAACTTTCAGGAGAAGTTCACCTTGGCGATTATTTGGAAGGTGGTTCAGCGAGTGTAGTGAGTACACGTACAGCGGATCGCAATACGCCACCATGGCAATGATAGTTGCAGTGGTAAACAAAACCCACACTTTCCGGGCTTGAATTTGCTTTTTATAAATAATTGCTGCTCTGAGCTCATGGTTCCCACATGCCGGTTTGTGCAAACAGTTGTGAGGCTTGAGCTGCCTCCAAATGTGCGTGCCGCAACTTAAACATACCACAATGTGTGTGTTTGCCTTGTCAATTGCTACAGGGATCACGCACGGCATGGCAAGGAAAACAATTATCATCACTCGTAATTGACCCTTAAATGCACTACAAAAATTTGGAACACCAAAATAATAAGGCAGAAGGAGGTAGCAAAGCTTGGGGTGAGCGTGCATGATGTTTTCCTTTTTTTTTTGCATTGTGCAATGCCTCCTCTTCTTTTCCTCTCAGTAGGCATTGGACCACCATTCACGTGCTTAGCAGTGCAACACTTCAATTGCTTCAGGCAACAATGACGATAATGCATTAATAACCAGGCAACAGTGAAGTTTGGCAACGTGAAATGACAAGCCACCTCAATGACTTCAATGAAAAAAAAACATATTGCCATGTAAGAAATGGCTGATCGCAGACAAGCCCGCAATTGAAAGCACATCAATTACTTAAAACTGACGCATACAAATACTTGTAGGATTGGTGCTCATTCGAAGGCCTCATTTTTTCTTTTTTTTGTGCTCGTCGGTATCGGGTATTTTGCGGTCACATCTATGATGCTAACGAGAATTGTGAGGCAATAAAAGCTTCATATAAACGATCTTCAACAGACATCGTCAAAACAGGGCTTCAGTAGTGACTGGTTTGGCAACTTATATTGCCACAGTTTTTTTTCTCGCCATTTTCCTATTTAGAGTGACCAAATATCTTGTATATTACTCGCACTTTAGTCGTTGACTATAGTGACATATGTTTTCACCTTGGTGTTTAGGGAGCGCATTCCTGAGCGTGTCGTCCATGCCAAGGGAGCCGGAGCCTTCGGCTACTTCGAGGTGACCCACGACATCACCAAGTACACCAAGGCCTCCATCTTCAGCCAAATTGGCAAGAGGACTCCCATGGCTGTGCGCTTCTCCACCGTCGGTACGCAGTGTTTGAGGGCACAGCACTTTAGGGGCCTTGGCTATAGTCTTACGTTATAGCTTGGTGTCACGCAGGTGAAACACAAGCTTAGAGAAACAGATACATCACTACATAACCATGTGTAGTTTAGTATAGTATAGCAAGGTAAGTGAGTGTGAGGAGAAAGGTAATGAAGAAGGGGGGTGGGTGAATGCATTGCTTAGCATAGCTTTGCTTGCACAGTACCGCAAGTAGTAGAAGCGATTGAGGGGTGCATGAGGGTGAGGATGGTAAAAAGGGGAGGAAGTATAGCATAGCCATTTATAGCATAGCAAGATCGTAAACAGAAATTAAGACGAAGGGGAAAAAGGGCAGAGTGCCACTACAAGTGAATTTCTGCTATGCCCTTCCTGGCAGTTTTGTGTTAATTAGATTTGGGTTGATTTTTTATTTGTTGTTCATCACTAATATACCTAATAATGTGGCTTGCTTCATGTATACACTATAAACCTCAATTTTACTGAGTGTTGAGCAGCTCCACAAAGTAGAAGTGCATGCATCTATAATCATAAACCGCATGAAAAAACAAGAGACCAAAAAAGGGAAGGGTTAGAAAGCACAAGCACTGAACCATTTCGAGCCCGATTTTTGTGCAGGCTGTGACATAAGTTTAGTGCGTAATACAGCCACTGCTTCTGCAAACAACGGTGAATCCATATTTCTTGCCTATTCAGAAATGTTTGAAGAACCTGCACTCTGCTTTTCAAATGAATAGTCTAAAATTGCTCAAAAAAGAAAAATTTTCACTGACCGAGTAGTCTTTAAAATTTTAATGCTGTATATATACTGCATACACTATGACAGCAAACCTACTCTTTTTTCATGCAAAGACATATGTTTGATGGTAGTAATAAGCTGGGCTAGTTGAATTTAATTGCTGACTTATGTTCCACAAATAAATTCTTGACTGCTTCAGTGTTCATACAATGTTTCAGCTGATGCTTATTCATTATGACTCAAAGTAACATCATTGTAACTGTGAAATTGAATTTCACTGCAGAGTTTCAACTCGGCTGTTCATTAGGTGAAATCTGACCACCAAGGACTAGTGGCCTTGATATCAGAACTCAAAAAATGCAGCCAAGTATTCAGCTTGTCTTGGCCACTTGTTATTCCTTCTCTCTCTTCTAATACAGCCTTCCTGAGAAGTTTTGTTGGTCATGTCAGCAATAAATTAACAAATGCTGACTATACATAGGACACAATTCACAATTGCAGTTAGCCAATTATCCACTCATAAGTAATATAACTTGTGCGATTCAAAGTAGACATTCTACGTCTAGTGCTGCTTGTTAGTAGCATTGCAGTAGATAAGTATGGAACTACCTCAAAGCAAACTGCCCTAGTAAGGTTCATATTTTTACAGCTTTGCAAGATATAAACGGTCGTTTTATGTGAGTGTTATTTATAGGTCCGCTTATAAAATGAAACACAAATTTGAACTTTAAAACTGCCCTCATGTTTTTTTCAGGTGGAGAGAGTGGGTCAGCAGATACCGTCCGTGACCCTCGTGGCTTTGCTGTCAAGTTCTACACTGACGAAGGCAACTGGGATCTAGTGGGCAACAACACACCCATCTTCTTCATCCGGGACCCGTTCCTCTTCCCAAGCTTCATTCACACCCAAAAGCGGAACCCAGCCACCCATCTGAAGGTTTGCTAATCTTGTAAAGTCTAAGAATGTGCAATGTTCCAATGGATTCACGTATATCTACGTTGCAAGAGTTCGGTACACATCATTCTCTGTAGGTCTGCATTTTACGCACATCAGGCAGCCTTACTTGCGCGGAAAGACAATATGGTTATTTCTCACACTCATGACCAAATTATCCTGCACCTAAAGAAAGTTCATGTCCTTACAGGAACATTTTTTCTCGACACAATAATCATTCTCAGTCTTGCTCCTGCTTGATTCTTTGAAAATAGTTAGCTTGCTACTATTCTCTAGAAAAGAGTATTGTCATGGTACTTACATGCATCATTAATGAACTGAAAATGCTATCTAGCCTGCGTTAATAATAAATGAAAGGCATTATGCGATGTGGACTACTGTTCCTGCTTGGTGACTAGATAAACCTACCTGGTGTCAGTGGGTTTAGTGTGAACCACTTAGCTCAGTGTTAAACTGCTACGAATATGGGCAATATTTGCTCACCATTTCGATCTTTCACCCTGCTGGAAATTGAACCTATAGGTAATCTATGAGGCCACGTTTGAACATCTGGAGTACAACATAGGTTTCATGTGATATGCCTATCTGCTGCAATATATTGACCAGATTAAGTAGCAACATACATCTTTTTTTTACAATATAGTAACAAAACACTTCAAAGAAATTGCATCACTATATTCTGTTGAGCTTGTGAAATGCACAGCTCTTGCGTTATACTAAATTGGAGATTGTTGAAGTACTGCTACACACAATTTCATTGGTAGTGATTAGTGTTACACTTATTTAGTGGTGATTGTAAGAGATTAGGCACGTATTCAATTATAAAAAAACAACTTCTTAAGGTGATAAAATTCATGCTCTTACTACAGACTAATCGAGGATGTGTAATTCAAATTTTTATATAGTTATACTTTTGTTTATTTCCTCGATCACAGCTTTTTGCAAGACATATGGTTTTCTTTTGCATGGTAGTGTTTGGCTAAAAGTATGTGAAGTCTCTGAAATTTGATAACTCCAACCACTCTATGCACTCATATGATTACTTGAAAAGCTTTTACTTTTATTTTATTGTGATAGAAAATATATGGACTGTCTCGGCTAATTTTTGCTGTCACTGCCGCCATCATTCACACAAATGTATATATATGGGCAGGCTTGATGACGAAAGTGGCCATAGCGTTGCAAATAGTCAAGTAGATCCTTTGTGAGAACGGTAACAAGGAAACTTTTTATTTCAAGAGTTTTGGCCAGAGTATGGCTTTTGTTAGGCCTGAGTCTGGCCAGAACTGTCAAAATAAATGCTTTCATTGTTACTGTTCTCGTGTATTATCTACTTAACAATATATATATATATATATATATATATATATATATATATAAAGTATGTATATACACGAACAAGAATGCACTAGCCTCCTTTTTCTACGAAGCGAACACCGCTTTTCTGGCCAGGTTCGTCGGCATGCACGCTTATCTCGTGAGTGAACAAGAGGGGGGGGGCTCTTGTGGTTGCCATGCTATCGCAGTGCATGGCTTATGCCCCCACAGTAGGCAGGGGCTTCTACGGGCTGCGTTCTTAACATAAAAAAAATGGTGCCAAAAGTGTACTTGGAGTGGCCGTCCATATATAGATGCGCTCTACGCATAAGAAACTGCCACCAGCAGCGACACACGATGTATATCTTTTAGTAACAGCAAGCCCTGCCCACGGGAGGTGCTTCTCATCAATGCCGTCACTACGCACAAGCCTTGTTGTAGTCATCTACTGTGGCCGCGCTGCAGCAAACTTCATTAGTTAGCAAGCGCATGTTTACTAAACTAATAATATAAATGCTCCTAAAAATAATAGCCTTGCTTTGCAAAACACTCCAATATGTTTCTATGACATCCATGGCTTCACTCTTTAGCCAAAACTGTTAATTTTTTGTTATAGCTACAAGCTGCTCAAACTTTGTCAAAGCTACGAAAACATATGCCTCCCGAGATGTTAGAAAACATTGCCTTAAGCATGACGTTTCTCATGGTAAAGCAAATTACAATAAAATGTGAACACTGATTTGGCTTATCAAAATCTGTCATGCTTTCAACATTATTTTCGATAATTGAACAAATATTCAATACCTACTAGCCTCACAGCAAATGACGAGTGCAAGTCCACTAAAAATGCTCTCTGGTCATCACATCGGCTAGTGGTTCATTTCTTCTTCTATTGCAAACAAATATTCTTATACCGACTGTGTCCTATTTTCTTGTTCATGCCTATTGAGGTGTTTTCTTGTGTTGTACTTGATCGTTATGAGCACAGGGTGAGGTGTACTTGAATATCCTACCTTTGGGATGAGTGTAGATTCTCAAGTAGGCGTAGATTTTCAATATTAAACTGTAGTTTGAAGTAAGCGCCCCTCTAGTCTTCATGCTCCTTCCTATGTCCTCATCTATTGCACTGCCTGTTCAATACAAAATTCCTACAAACCCATGCAAGTTTTAATTCTTGTAAGTAAATACCTTCAAAGCTTGACACTGTTACATCTAAGATTGGTTATCCCTTTCAGCATCAGTGTTACATGTACATGCATTGCCTTTGTACTGCAGGATGCCGACATGTTCTGGGACTTCATCAGCCTTCGCCCAGAGACCACGCACCAAGTTATGTTTCTCTTCTCTGACCGTGGTATCCCCGACGGCTACAGGCACATGAATGGCTACGGCTCGCACACCTTCAAGCTGGTAAATGCCAAGGGCGAAGCGTTCTACTGCAAGTTCCACTACAAGGTCAGTAATGTACTTCGGCACTTAAGCATGTAATCTTTTATGCTTGCCAGTCAGTCAACATTTTCTCTTTTTGTGCAGCTTTGCTGAATATGCAAGAATCTCAGAGTGTTTTGTTTTGAAGTCTGAGGACTACATTCAAATGATATCTAGAAGTGTTGTTTTGGACTACGTTCATTTTAAGTGAAAAAAGTACTATTGGTATCTACATGCAACAGTACACTGTTGAGTAAAGTTGAAATTAGACACTTAGGACATTTATTATGCAGGTAGTTCAAATAATTTAACTTCAATGTATCGTCTTTTTCTTAATGTTCAGTCCGCAACCTTAGTCAAAATAACTTATTCACGCAAGTGCGTGCAATTATTCCAAAGGGTTAAATAGACACCAGTGTTTACTTGTCATCATTGTATCAGCTTTTGGCAGAACCTATTGTAGCTGCTTTAAATTGCAATCGCACAAGTGAGTGTGGAGCACTTGTGCACTTGGCAAGCATGCGTATCAATGCTTCTTGCATTACATGAACTGTGAAAAACCAAGTTTGATTCCTTTGTGGTAAGAAGTTGCTTCCAGTCATTCAATTGGTCAATCAAATCAAAACAGATATACTCTGCAGTTTTTGCACTCAAAGGCAGTTTTTTTTTATTTTAGCAAAAGGGTTTTCATAGATTACCTGCAAGCAGAGGAGTTGCCCAGTTTTTGGCGTGTTATCCAAAAGCGTACGCTCTTCACTTTGTGCTCACTTGCGGCAAAATGGCAATTCTTTCTTAGATGTGGTCTTCATTGAAAGCTTCAAATGTTAATCAATCCATGTTTGCCTTTAGTATTGTGAGTTGAACTTAGTGTTCAATAATATTGCCTTAAAGCACTAGTTACCCATTTTTGTGCATTGTTATGCACTATCGACAATTAAATGTGTAGGGATTTAGCCAGTTTCAGGACATTGTGAAAATCACCTAACAGTGAAGCTGTGAGCACGTAAGCTTCTGTAGCTTGCTAGTGAGAACACGTAGCGACAAATATGCCGTTGATATTCTCGAGCATAATCATCATTCCGAGAACAATCATGGCCACTTAGCATAATTTCAAGCCTGATAATTTTATATTGGAACAGTGCAGAGACAAATTACAAAGGAAGACTAAACAACATGAGTACTCCTTACGACTGGTCGCTTTATTCAAGTAAAAAAGAAAATCAAAGGAGAGAAAGAAGAACAAAAAATGTGCACACAATCTGTGCACTTGACAATACTACACATGTAGCATCAATAAATCTTCTCTAAATACGATAGTTTGCAATCAAGAAAATGCAATCGACATTGCGCTAACACACGCGTCCCCATTCTTACAGACAGAAAATGTTCAGCTACATTTCTCATGTGACATTCAGTGTCTGTTAATGGTGGTCATGCAGAAAAATTATGGTATGCAACCGCAGGTGGCCCAGTGGGCAGACATATAAGCTAGAAACAAATAAACTAGAAACAAATGGCATGTGGTGCTTGACTGTACGAGTCATCCAAGAAGACATAATCACACTCGACGATAACTTATCCATTCTGGCATTTTCAATTCTAGCTTATCAATTCAGGAGCTTATTTTTTACAGAAAATTGAACATCCGCGTTAAACTTGTTCGCAATCTTTTTTATACGGTAAGAAATACCATGAATATATGGAATCACCGCTAGCCTTTTACCCTTTGCTGATTTGGCATTACATGGTTCTGCTTGAACATTTTCGACTCCGTTCAAAACTTTTAACGCTGCGCAAACAATGGCATCATAGTGGAAGGCTGCATATTTCCGGTGCTGAACCTGGGATACAAGGCTTGAGCACATTTTATTTTTCCTTTGAGATTCGTCTTTGTGCCGTTCCAATATGAACACAAGCCAACTACCCCATCTCTCGCTTTTGCTCTTGATCGTTTTATTTTATTTATTGCTTTATTCAATGCCCTCTTTGTTCATGGACCTGCGTGATGCCTACTACTACTAGTATGACCACAATGGCATAAGGCAAACTAAACCAGCTTCGCCATAAAAATGCATGCGCTGAAGGATTTGTTGCTTGCGCAGTAGCTTTCACATTGTGCAGATTATATTCAGCCTAGAGTAACCAGACATCCTTGTTTTCCAGACTGACCAGAAAATCAAGAACCTGCCTGTGGAGAAGGCTGATGAGTACGCGTCCAAGGATCCTGACTATTCCATTCGGGACCTGTACAACGCCATTGCCAACAAGCAGTACCCTTCTTGGACCTTCTACGTCCAAATCATGACCTTCGAGCAGGCAAAGACGTGGAAGTACAACCCCTTCGACTTGACCAAGGTATGTAGCCGAAGGAGAGAGCATGGGCTGCTACAGTGTCACAGTGGTTACGGTGTTCTCATGATCCAGATGTCAAGGTTCATTATAGTTGCGGTGGTCAGATTTTGATGCAAGCGAAACGTTTTTGATTTATGTAGTTATGAATAAGTGTTCTAGTTGTGCGTGCCATTTAATTCAATTTTTTAGTAATTTAATGCCGTCAGCTGTCCGTATCTTTGTAGCACATTGTGTGATCGAAGTCGGAGAAAACGACCAGAAAAAATGGCAAATAAATTCCTGTGTCTATAGTGGAACTCAAAAGTGGGTGCGTGGAAACTTATTCGTCATTAGGTAGCGCACAAATCGAAAACTCCTTTTGTGTTTTTAATTGTACGCTACACTACGTTCAATCCTGTATCTCTAACGAATCATAGGAGCAGCACACAGCTTTCCACCACTCTCCTGTAGATGCCTTTAGGTGAAATTTTCAAGAGTAAGATTTCAATGGTCGTGGCATAGTTCATGAAACACCTGGTGCCTACTATGAAAGTGCAGTTGTAAATAAGGGAGGGCCTGAAAGCTGCCTCAGCCATATGCCCATTTTTATGTGCAGTTTTTTAATAATTGATGCTCTCTCAACTGCGGGCTCGCTATCTGCTGTTTCTGATATGGCAACCTGATGTTTTGTCAAGGTCGCTTGTCATTTCACATTGCCTCATTTCGATGTTGCCTTTCATTTTTGAATTTCACTCTTTTACGCATGTCCGTTGTGATTGCCTTTAGCAACATTGGTTTCTGTGGTGAGCACACAGCTGAAGATCCAATTTCCGGCATGAGGGAAAGAAAAAATTAGCTAAGAACATTGTGTTCCTTATTTTTTTATTAGGGAAAGGCCTCATGACTATTTATTTTATGAATCTTCCCTTACTACACGAAATTATGCAAAGCGTGTAACCACCTCGCCTAGCAGCTTGCTGCATTACACTGCTTGATCGGGCAGCTTCTGGTATTTTGCCTCCTCATCGACATTCTGTACTTTGTACACCTTGTTCTTATGTTTGTTGCTGTTGTCGCATTCTCTGACAGGTGTGGCCCCATGGAGAGTTCCCCCTGATCCCCGTCGGCAAAATGGTGCTGGACCGCAACCCCAAGAACTACTTCTCTGAAGTGGAGCAGATCGCCTTCTGTCCCGCCAACCTTGTGCCGGGGATTGAGCCAAGTCCAGATAAGATGCTTCAGGTAGGTATCTCCTGTTTGGGGTTTAGTTAAGTGTAATATCATGATAGTCACATCATCATAGCTCACTACCACACTTTTAGTGGTATGGGATGCCTTTCAATGTTAATAAAGTATTGAATATTGCAACAGTAAAGAAAGGGCACATTCATGGAACATTTTTGAAAATATACAGCTGAAGTAAAGCGTTATTCAAACTATTTCGGCTGCAGTGAAGGCTTTATTATGCACCTAATTGATAATTATTGACACATTGAAATTTGCTGGCAACATGAATATTTAAATGCATTGTTGCATACTAATTGTAAAAAATGTCTCTTCGCTATTCAAGTTTGGTTCGATTTGCTTCTGGCACTATCTAATTGTGCTAGATTCAGAACAAACACTGCTATTGGCACACCTCTACTTCAAGCTTGGGTAGAGTACCCAAGAGGATATATATGCTGTGCACTCGGATGTCATTTACATCCAAGTGCAGCACCCCTTGGATGCTACTGACATGCAAGTGCAGCATGTATATGCCCTTTGAAATATCATTCACATACCATCAAATGAATGTTTCAAAAACTATTTTAAAAAATTGCTGAGCATAAGACCTGGTTTTGTCTAAAAGATTTGGCGGCCCGAGACTATGACTGCACATGCACAGGTGCAAGCAAGGAGAAAGGCAGGAATTTTGTAGAAATGAATGAAAGTGATGCATCATGTAAACTTATTGGCCTAGAACACTTGTCGTTGTATCCTGCTGAAGAAACTTGGTTAGTTCTGTAGAGCTTTTTACTGTACCTCTTGTTTTCTGTGAATCATGTTATTATGTCTTGCATTGCTAGGCGTGTTGCGACGGTGTTAGCATTAGGGATCTGCCTGCATCATAAAGCTGATTACAACCCTCACAGAGTCATGTAACAGGTGGTTCATATTTCACTTTGTATTTTGGAAACATACATTTTTGCACTTAGACTTACTGCCACTCTACTTGCTGAAAATTTAAAACAGTAATATAATGGTTGTGATAACTTATTGTACTACTTTTCACTGATAATAGCTTGGTTTTCAATAATAAAAGTTGAATATCTGTAATTAAACTCACGGATGGTAAAGCTAGCTGCTGCCAGAACACCATTACTTTGCCATTTGTCAGCAGTTGTAGAAGGCAGCTATTACTGCATGTGTTGCAGAACAGTTGGATCAGTGGTACTGTGTATGTTTGTGTATGCATGTGTGTATATACATGAGTGTGTGCACACACACATACACACGTGCTTGTGCGTGCATCAACTTGACCATTGTTAGCTCAGCAATTGCTATGCTCAGCAATTTCTCAGCTTCGGGCTATGATATGAACTTCAGTATTTAATATAGTGCTTAATGTTTCCCAGGGACGTCTGTTCTCCTACAGCGACACACACAGGCACCGCCTTGGGCCCAACTTCATGCAAATTCCGGTGAACTGCCCCTACAAGGCACGCACAGCCAATTACGAGCGTGATGCATTCATGACTGTGAAGGAACAAGGTACAGTCTTTGGTCTTCAAGATGCTTTATTGCTTGTTTCATAAAGTAAAGCATTATAAAATCTTTCATTTGCTTTTATAAGCACTGTCAGCTCTTGATTATACTATCCGCTTATCTCATGTATAAAATTAACTTTAGAAGCAAAGCTTCTTAAGGCGTGGGCTGAGCGTTCTGTTGTAATCTTACGTAGCCACCTCGCAGGTACTTGTACATATAACAAAATAATTATACGCTGCAAAATGCAAATGGTACAACACTAGAGGACATTACTTGTATGAAAAATAATAAAAATCGCAGCATATTCATGGAGTGAATGATGATGACTGGGGCGAAGTGTCTGTCAGTTCGTTGGCATTTCCGTCCATACGTGTGTGTATTCGTGTATCTGCACACCCATTCATGCATCCGTCCATTCTTGCATCTGCCCCTGTGTCCATCTGTGCATCCATCTGTGCGTCAGTCTATCTGTCTGTCCGTCCATCCGTGCTTTCGTCCGTTTACCCGTGTGTCCATTTGTTCATTCGTGCATCCGTCCGTCCATTCTTGTATCCGTTCATGTGTCCGTCCGTCCCTGCATGCATTCGTCCATGCGTCCATCTGTCCGTGCATTCATCCATTAGTGTGTCAGGCAGACAGACAGACGATGGTCGGACACGGCCGGCGGATGATTCGCGGTTTGCCGATAAAACCTTCCAAAGCTTCACCCTGCTCATTGTCATTCACTATATGCTGTGATTTTTTAAAATCTGATGTGCATACATGAACACCTTCTTGGACTCGTAAACCTAATTTTCTGCCTTGACACACAACATTCAGCGTCTAAAAGACCGCCAAGTGGGTCTTTTTGAGAACAGAGAGGGGTTTAGCAGGAACCATGAGATAGGTCACTCAATTCCAATGAAAGCCGATGAAAATATTTATAAGAAGTTTTTAATAATTTACAGAAATTTCATGTCATTCTCATTTACACTAGGCTCTTCATTAAAAGAGTTTTGGTTGTTTCATAATGCAATAAATTCTTTTGCTATGCACATAAAGCTGCATCTTATCGATTATCCCTATAATGAATATTAATTCTCTATACTTCTGAAAAAATGTATTGTTAATATTTACTGTCACAAATGCAAACATAAGTGGTGATAAATTGCCCTTTTGCCTTTGATGACTGGACCTAATTATTGTCTTGTAGCTGAATGAATAGTGTCTGGACAGTAATTAGAAAACCATGAAATTTTGCCCTAAAGCTTGATGAAGTTTTTAATGATTTAAAATATTTCTGTGCAATCTGTAGTTCTAAAAGCATTCTTTTATTGGCAAAGATTTAGTTGGCTGTAGTAAATTTAATGATAGATAGGTCTCTGTACTGTATGTAACAATGGCACCTTTGTCTCACTGTATACATTTCTTGAAGCACTTAATTCTATGACGTGAAAGATACATCTTGACAAGCTTTTCTTGTTTATTGAATGATTGTTAAAAAGGCTTTTGTAGCCTTTCCAAATGATTGCTGCCCAAAATATGCATAGTGTTTTGCGGAAGTCGGCATGATGTTTGCATTACTACTGTACAACTCAAGGCTTACGTACTCGTGTACATATACATGCACAGTCTACACAATATTCATCAATGTTTCATGTTTTCTCTTGAGATGTATCTGATTGTGTTGCATTTTGACGACTCTCTCTAGTGAGTTTTTTACCAGCGATGACAGCTTAGTGGTAAAAAGTGTCTAGCTGTTAAGTTTTAAAAATCGAGTTTCGTTTTGGCCACAGCAACTATATTTTAATCATGCAAAATGTAGAAGCATTTATGTAACTAGATTTAGGTGTACATAATTGAACCCCAGGGGATCTATATCAATTCGTAGTCTTCCCCACTGTGGAATGCTTTAAATTACAGTGATTTGGAGACGTGACACCCGAGAAGCGAAATTTCTTTGTGTAATTCCTCAATCTACGTTGGGTGCTAAGAAGGCTTTCTGACTTGACACAAAACTTCTTACAACTCTTTGTATTCTTCATCACATTAAAAGCCGTGTCAGTCATATTCTGTCTGAGCAGGTTGACAGTGTAATGATTTAAAGGGTGTGCCAATAGTTCAAGCACAGTGTTCTCATTAAAAGTGTTTTGTTTGCTGTCTCTTGATGAAAGAAAATGTTTTTTTGTCAAATGTTGTGTGTCATTGTTGTGTCATGCTACGCAGATGGATGCCCGAACTACTTCCCAAACAGCTTCTCTGGTCCATTGGATAACCCCAAGATGAAGGAGCCGAAGTTTGAAATTCATGGAGATGTTGACCGCTGGAACAGTGCCGACGAGGACAACTTCTCTCAGCCAGGAAACTTCTGGAAGGTTTGTAGTCGCGAACTTTTTGCACATGTAACATGCTGACCCCACTGCTTTCCAACTGTAACCTAACAAGATATGTTGCCTGTATAATCAGTGTATTTTGGCAAACTTTCATTGTATCATGCCTCAATCAGTCCATGAAGTTTTCTTGTTCAAATCATGCAGGCCCTTAGCCAATGGTTTGGAACAGGGGCCCAGGCCCTCTCTTCCATCCTAAAGCTGGTGCTTCTTGAAAAGGCACTTTCCTAAAATAGTCAACGAGTGAATGCATCCCCCCTTTTCTCTCAAAAAAAAAAAAAATTCTGACTATAAGCTCAATAGCAATCAATGTTAGAACATTCATTTGGTGAGAATAATCCAAAATATTCTCATTTAATTTTCACAGCTTTATATCTAACAAATTTTTTTTCTTTCTTCTTGCTTCTGATGGCCACCCCTCATTTAATGTCCCTCGGTACCCTTGAGGTACCAATAAATAAATAAATAAATAAATAAATAAATAAATAAATAAATAAATAAATAAATTAAATAAATTCTATTTCAAGCCTTGTAATACTTGAAAGCAATTGCTGCTGCTTATTGATAACTAATGCTTTTGCAACAAACCTTTTGGCACACTAAAATACAAGCATTGTACACTGAGTGTTTTATTGGTATACTCACATTCCCAAATCAATCGTTACTATTCACGCAAGATACTGCTGAGGCCTGAGAGAATAGTTGTTTTTCTCAATAATCGGCTATGTGTAAAATCGCGCAATGTCTGGCAAACTTTCATTGTGCCAGTACTAGTCACCAACTGATCATTCAATCGTGAGTGCTGCAGTCTTCAAATGCTGTCATTAGCTCCAAATTACATTGAAAACTGTGCTGAATAGTAACAGCAATTTTCATCTTTAGAATATTTATAACTTGTCCAGAGTGCGTTACTCTTACTCTAAGAGTGAACTAGTACTTCTCATGAAAAGGGCTCATTGTGTCCTGAACAAAAGAAGCTGTGGGAAAATTGTTGGTCAGTATATTCCTTCTCATCAAATCATTGCTTTATTTGACAGTTAAGGTAGAGCTATATATTCAACTAAGAGCGAAATGTGTCTATAATGATTAGCCAAGTATTCATAGTTTGAAAAGTTGGGTGTGACAAACAAGAACACAATTGTGGGAAACCGTAAGGACAGCACTGATTGTTTTAGTTCAGGAGGCTTTGTTCTTCTAGTTTTTGCTGCACGAATCAAAGTACAGCAGTGCTATATGTGAAGCTCTGTTCCCCACAGTGTTGTACAAGTTATAAGGGAACACTGTCGCTTAAATGCAAGGTATTCAGAAAAACTATCAATCCTCAAGCACACTCCACTTTAAAACTTCTTTGAAACTTCTTGACTCTGTTAATTAATTAAAATTTGCTGAGATTCTTTATTTGTGTGCTGATTTAAATATACAATGCTTTCTCTAATGTATTCTTAGAGTATCAAAGATTTTGTGTTTTTAGGAGAAAGATTTTTTTTCCTGAATTTGTAATCATAGTGTAAAATAGTATGTAAAAGTAATCTGCCAAGGATACAATATGAACATTCAAAAATTTTAAATTTCACCTTGAAATCAACTCACTTGTTAATATTGAAAATATAACTTTATTCGAATGTATTTACAGAATTTATTTTTCTCCTATTGGACTTAGTTTTTGCTCTTGATTATTCTGATATTCTAAATTATTTTGCAACCTTCCCAATCCAGGGGCCACTATTGCCTCCTTAAAATGTGCCTAAAATGTTTGATATTCTGAAAAGTGTAAAATGCATTAAAAATGATTGCATTGTTGAAATTGGTTC
Organism: Rhipicephalus microplus; assembly: GCF_043290135.1. Classification (NCBI taxonomy): domain Eukaryota; kingdom Metazoa; phylum Arthropoda; class Arachnida; order Ixodida; family Ixodidae; genus Rhipicephalus; species Rhipicephalus microplus. The sequence continues at coordinate 28,759,123 of NC_134707.1, forward strand.
ACCAGTATACATAAAGCGAATCAGTTTTATCGAAGCAGGTCGAGAATTGAAAATAAAACCTTATAAAGTGGTGACACTCCCCCCCCCCAATCTTGCTTCTCTGACTGGTAAACATCTCGTGCTTTTTACTGTCTCAACTCACAGATGCTGAGTGCCGAGGAGAGGGACCGCCTTACCTCTAACATTGCCAACCACCTGAAGGATGCTCAGGACTTCATCCGCCAGCGGGCCGTCACGAACTTCACCAAGGCACACCCCGATTGCGGTGGCCAGATCGCTAAGAAGCTTGAGAAGCTCGTGCAGGTGAGTCCACCTGTGCCACCTGCGTTTCGGCATTGCCCTTCACCATGCTTGTGGTTCAAAAGTGTCACATAAAGTTGATTATTATTATTGAACACACCCACATTTGGTCTGTTAAATTTTTACAGGATAAATGTCCCTGAATAACGTAAGTGACGCTAGTTTTCGTCTAACACGCACGTTTCTGGCTTCAACAGCAGTTTGAAGGTGCCACACTAGTCTTTTTGAATTTCCTCCGCAAAAAATATTTACGCTGGCCTTGTAGGACAGCTGTATACCTACACCTGTTTCTAGTCCACATTGCAACTGTTAGCTGTCCCACAAAGTTGATTATTATTATATGCGCCCAAGTTTATTCAGTTTCATTTTCAGAGCCGACGAAGCCCTTACTGACAGTAAGTAGAGCTAGTTTTTATGCAGCACACATATCAAAAGTGTTTCTGATAGGTGCTGCACTTGTTGAGATGAGAGTCATGACAGTCTTTGAGAATTGCCTTGACTAGAAATTTCGCCAGTAACCTTATGCAACAATATAACTTTAACAAAATCAGAGTACATGCAGGAACTTTTAGCTGGTGTAGAAACTGCAAGAATAGTATTCTTCAAGTCTCTAGATACAACAGTTGTGGTTTTATCCTCCAGAAAGTCACTAATGAAGGCCCATTCAAAGAATCAAATTTTCCGCAAGTCCTTCATGCTTCCTGGTCCTTGCTGGCAGCGCTGAAAACCAGTATTAAGTTATTCCAGTGCTTAAGTTGGTGTCAAGCCATAATATACAAGATGTGAAGCTAGTGTAATTGGCTTAATCAAGTTGACTAGGTGTGTTATACTAATTATGTGAGCCCTACTAAGCATATATGTGTTGTCAAAGGGCTTATCAAATAAACTTTTCGTGCACCAATGTACATGTTGGATAATGCTTGCATACATATCTGTATGTTCAAAAATATATATAGTGCCCATTGGCTGCCGTTTGCCTCAAATTCCACTTATGTGGTGAATTAGCACTTCACAATTCACATGCAGACCAGCTTTTTCTACTCGACAGCTTTCTTTAAGTAACCATATTACACTCCGCTTTCTATCTTCCTGGGAGAGATGTATTCCAAAAAAGCTTTCGTCTAAAACTATGAGTATACTGGCTTCTGCCATTAAAGATGTAAGTTATGTTGATCTTAAATTTGAGATGGCCAGCTCCATTGCTTGTAGATTTCATGAATAGCAGCTATATATTATTGTTACCAAGTACACAGACATACGAGTACGTAGTGTGTACAGAGTATACACTGCGCAATAAACCACTTGTTTTATTTCTAAAATACAACAGTCGTTGAATCTCTCTTCATCCTCGACTTCTTGTGTTGTTTCACGTTTATGTAACATAACTTGTCTTTCAGTCTTCGCCAGTGAAGAATGTGTTTCCAACTAAATTTTTCCCAAAGTAGTGACAACTTCCTACTCACGAAGCAGAGCCAGTAATTTGACCAAAACCCAGTTTTTGGTATGTAAAATATGTGCTAGAAATTTATAAATTCAGGGTGCAAGCTTGACGTGCATGGGAGAAAAGAGTTGAGGCATGCTTTCAAATACCCAGGTGATTTTTTCAGGAATGACTTTCTGATTTTGCATGTATGTGAGATGCACGGGGAGATAAACAGATATTTTCAAACCTAGTTCATGTCATTTCTCTGAACACAACTGGACTACCTGCATTCACTTTGCTGTTTTGTATTGTTCCTGATCTTTTGCACCAAACTTTTACTCAGGGCAGTGGGAAGACTTCTCATGAAGAGGTAGGCGTATAGTATTCTTAGAAACATTCAGCCATATGTCATCTTTACAGAACTGCACTTTTTTTCTTGGCAAAGCTGTGCAAATAGCAGTTGTGTATTATAGTACCAGAAGCAACTGAACTAGAGTATTTTTATTATCGGGTATTCATGGTCAAAAGGTTCTGTTTTCAAACATTTTGGACAAAAGTACTGATGTTCAGCAAACTGAAAACTGACATGAGTGTTATTTTAAAAAAGCATAGTTTCTAAAGGGCAAAGTGATATTTGTGCTCTATGTAATACATGAAGCCATGCTTTTATCTTCGGGATAATTTGTGACCAGGCATAAAACAAAGCCATTTGCAGAGACGAGGGCAAAAACGAAATAAGTTTTTGTTACAGTAGTTAGAGATGCATCAAGATTTGATCTTGCGGAGTGCATAATTAAAAACACTATCAAACAATATCAAATCATGCATGCAGCTTCTCTATGAAATTGAAATTTTATTGCACCTGATATGCCCTTGATATTACCTGATGACCTGAGTGACTTTGCCGACTTTAAGACAAAATGTTTAAGACAAGAGGGCAAGAGTTAAAATATGCTGCATACATGCTTCAGTTTTATGTTTGATTGTGCTTTGCTGATGACAATAATTATTCCGAAATTCTAAGAAAACCATTAGATTGTTAAGTAGTGAACATGAAATTGAAAGGCATAATTGAATTAGTTTTATTGGCCATTTGAGAACTTCAAATTTATTTTTTTCCATATTTCATATTTCCATATTTTCAAATATTCCATATTTTTTTAAACAGAAATTCATTTTCCTAAACTTTTGCAAAGTTTCTAGTCTTGCCAAGTTAGCTGTATGTGCAACGAAAATTGGCACTCCCCTCAATCAAAGTGCGCATGTGGATGGGCATCCATGTTCACGCATGTTCTGTCCACTCTTTTCCGTACCAGTTAAAACCATGGTTCACAAGGCCATTTTTGGGGATCACTCTAGGGAAAACCTAAAATGCATGGTTATCAGAACAGCAGTTTACATTTGGTGAGCCCCCCTATAAGCATTTTTCAGCATTTCTTGACCACATGCACTTTTCACTGCACCTCGCTAAAGTTCGTTGCACTATAAAAAAAAAAGAACAACCTGCTGTTCATGCCTCCAGCGAATACCCAGACAGGCTTGACACTGAAAGTGAAAACCCTGCTAAATCCTGTCAGAGTATTTTAAAGAACCAATACTTTTTCACATAGTATTTGTTTTGTACACCCCGATATTGAAACGTTTCGTATTCATTTTAACCTCTCGATATATTGTCTGTATGAGTGTTACGTTACAAAACTTATATGCGATCTTCACATACTCTAGTAAATATGCAGAACTCATACTGACTAACAGAATAGTGTATGGAAGAAGTCAATGGGGATGTTGTATATATAATGTATTAGCATTAACAGTGCAAAAAAAAAGTTGAAGAGTGGTGTTCTACTTTTGTTCTGTTCTCCTTTTATCACTGTTGCTTATGATGTTGTTACAATAGACTTCGCTCTGACATAGAGTCCCCTCAAATTTTTTTATACCTTTTATAGTGATTGTAAATCCTGTCAAAACAAGAGAGTGCCTAAAAAATGTCTTTAGATGCAAATTTTATGCATAATTCTTTTAAATAAGGGCAATATACAGTACCCTCTTTCAGAAACCTACTTAAATTGGCATCAGCTAAAACACTAGAAGTAATTTCTCTTAACATTTTCATTCCCGAGTTCACATGATAAGACCGAAAGTTCTTGTTCATTCTAATTAGGCAACTTCTTGGAACAAGAGTGTATGAATTACGTTTTACAATTTATTATGGCCACATATTCAACTGTCTCAAAAAAAAATTTGTTTTGGACATTATTTTACCAGTGCAGTATAGTTGCATAATTTTATTCTAAGTTTTCATAAAAGGAAGCTGGAGTAATGAATGGTCTACAGTGTCTGCACACAGTTTGCTTGCATGTTGCACGGCCGCTCACAAAGATTGAACGCTTCACAATGGTTTGTTATTTTGATCTCAGCCTGTTCCACTGATGCCAGCTCTTTACCACTGCAACAAACTCAGAATACACAATGAAAGTTTGCTGATCCACTCATGCTGTTTGTGCTTGATCTGCTTCGTTAGTCACTGCCGTTGAAAGTGCTTCAAGTGTTGTTTACATAACACTGCTCGCAGAGTGTGAGCTCTACAGTATTTTTATAGCTGGGTTTCTCAGATATAGGGTAGTGTACATAGTTAAAAGCAAAATGGAAAATTTATACAATGTCAAGATAGTGTGCCGATTGTGCCACACTGATAACTAAACTCCGCAAGGTGTGGCTAACCAACGTGATGCTGCTCAAAGAAGAGAAAGTTTGAGTATTCTTTGTTTTATTTTATTCAAATGAGTGACATCAGTTACATCTAATAAACTATTTCAGGCATTTTTAAGAATGAATATTTTTCTGATACTGCTTAATCATGCTTTTAGCGTAGCCAACACTTTCACTTTATTTTTGAATATTTGTATGTACAAAGCTTTTAGCTAAGCTTGGAAAAGCTTTTAAATTTAAGGCCACTAAAATTTTTCCTGAGATAAAATGTGCATGTGCTGCTTATAAGCCCTATTTCACAGCAATGCATGTGTTGCAAAAGATAAGCCGTTAACACCTTTACTAACCTAATCACACACTCACAAGGTGTCACTAACCTAATGATGTATATACAGCAAAACACTATCAGGCTGAGTGCTCCTCTATTAACGATCAGGCGTAGATAAATATACCAGAAATATTCTTAAATATTCACTAAAAGTTTATGCCAGTAAATGACGGTAAAAACTGCATAACAGCCCTTTTATTGTTGTAAAATAATTATCTCTTGCATTACGTTTTAGCAATACATTTGCTTCAAGCTTTTCACTTGACAAAATCTCAAGTTGTCTCATTTGTAACACAAGCATGGCTGGTGCAAGGTTTGAAAACATGCTTATTTCTTAACTCGGCTGCTTCTTGTTTGGTGGTTCCTGCTCTGACATTTGCATTGCTAATGTTTTTCATGCATGAAATTAAGATGCCAATAATGTTTTCTTGTGTTAAAGCGCTCCTCCAGCAACCTGGCTGTAAGTGAAAATTCTTTTTGTTGCTTCATCTACATCACTAATAAAACTTCACTTTTATTCTTTTCATCAATTTCTTCATTAGCATCCTAGTCTCACTCTACTTCCTGATGGAGCAGAAACGAGGTAGAACTGATCACATTCCCGAATGAATCAGCCAATACGTCTCGTGATACCTTCAACTTTTTAGATAAACTATATTTAAAAAATAAAAGACACGCTCAAAGCTTGGGTACTGTAGTGGTGAATCGGCACCTTGTGCTCCACCAAATACACATGACTGAGGAATCGTTAATTTTAAATGGAGTATATAAGATGGCAAGATAAAGAGCTCGAATAGGAACAAAGCTTTGAGGTTCCACACATTTCACTGTTTGTAGAATATGATTTGAAAGATTTTTTCTTCTTTGAATAATTCCAAAGAAATTGATTTTTATGTGAACTTAAAGGAACACTTTAGCTTTATTGCACTGAATTTGTAAATTTATTTCTTATTGGAGTTTTAATTGGTTGCCATAAAATTAATGTGGCTCCAATTGATTTGGTATAAAAGAAAGGCACTTCTTTCCATATTGTGGTGCTTTTGCTGTGCTCTCGCTACGTAAAAGCATCAACAGCATTGCTTTGCATGTGCTTTCATAAATACTATAACAATTGGTTGGTATATGTTACTTCCTCTTCAACATAAAGAAAACATTTGAGCTTGCTCAGTTTCTGTACCTAGAACAAAAATACCAGCTGCAAAGATTGAAAGCTGTCCCTCATACTTGCCTCTAGCACACTTCGGCAACATTGCTTAGAAAAGTTCAGGAACACAATACTGGCATTGTCAAGTTTGTGGGTAATTGGTTTGTGTTTATTTCCCAGTAGGGCAGCTCCATATTCATAGAATTTCAGCGATCCAAGAGAGCCACGGCATACAGCATAACAAATGTCATTTCATATCGAAATCGTCCTTTGGCACATGCTTTCTGTATTCTCATCTTTAGTTTCCCTGCCCTATATATTGAGCCGTTAACAGCACGACATGTCTGTTGAAGTTAATGTTCTATAGCTTCTGCAGTCTTTCTTTGCTATTGCAGATTGATTTCAGCCCTTGTCATTAAGGTTAGCACTGAACATAAAATCCTGAATTGCCAACTGGGCCAAGCATGCAGATTGTTATGTATTACTCTATAAAGGTTACAACCATACATATGTATGCACCTTAAGTGCTGAACTCTGTTTACAATCTTTATAATAACATTTGTATTTCATTTTTCTCACCTAGCAGTTCCCATCCTCAAGCTCATGGGGGTATAAAACTTCAGAAAACTTTACTGTTATTTTTAAAGCTACATCACACAGTGTGCCCAGATGTTTTTGTGCACCCTCGTCTGATTCAAACATTTTGCTTCTTTACAGAGTGCAAAACTCTGAAGACCCGATCATCTACTACACGAGCCCTTCACTGGGCAACTTCATTCTGGGAGACGGTACATATAGGCCTTAATCTGCTACCAATAACTGTTGCTGCTACACCGGTGCTGCGTCACGCTACTCACAAGCACCGCCGTTGTGGTGTCCTTTACTTAACTTGTTTGTTACAGTTCTCTCTTTCTTGTTGCTGGTCAATAAACATTTGTGTTGTTTATACCTTTCATTTGCCTACAGCGGTGTTTCTTTGCTCAGCCGTTCCAACTGGTCAGTTAAATTGAAAAACTGCATTAGGAATGTAAAGGTTTCGTGTGCTAAGTTTCATAAGCTGCTGTTGTATACTTTTCTCTTGAAATATACTTGTAAACTGCTAAACACGATATCACTAAAGACACTCCACCCCACCCTTTTATTCTATTTGCTGAGTAGACTGTAGTTATTGTAGTTTAATTCTCCTTTTCAGACCAGACTCTCGAGCACGTAGCCTGCTGGCCTTTGTCTAGAGGCCGGGCCAGCGCATGAATGCACAACAGTCTTCATCTGTTATATATATATACATATATATGTATATGTATATATGTATATGTATATATGTATATGTATATATGTATATATATATATATATATATGTATGGGCATATTTCATAAAAGAAATTTGCCCATGAGTGACAGGCATCACAGCCTTTAGCGTTTTTTTTCGCAAAAGCACTCTAACGCAGTCACCGTGCTCTGAACATAACCATGAAACAAAAGGCTTGTTCACTTCGTTAATTTGGAAAATACGTTAATTCAGTCATGTTTCCTTGTCCCGTGGCCAGTCGATGCACTGTTTGAAGACACCAAACTTATTATTGCTAATGCAGTCACATTTGGTGGCAACCTGGCCAATGTGGACAGTCTTTGTAGCAGCGCGTTGAGCACGCGATGGCACATTCCACATCGCTTTCTTTATCAGCAAGTGACCACGGTTTTGAAATAACCCGGCACTCTGCAGGTTCATTTTAACTTGAATCAAAATTGGGATGCAATGTCATCAAACCTGAACATAGCGGAAACTGTTGAACACAAAGCTTTCAGCTACGGTCGGTACGGTGGCACACCGTTTTCTAAACCGTGATGAACGAACCATCAGTTGCTGGCCATTTTCGTGACAATCGTCAAGTGCATGGTGTGGTGGTGATTGTACATATAATGAGGGAGGAGATGAACACATGTTTTGGCTTACTTAAATTTAAAGTCGGCTGCCGTGTTCTCATTGCATATGAAATCACAGGATGACAAAAAATGTGATGTTTTAACTGTGCTTAATGCAAAACATAGAATTTACGTATTCCTCAACAAAATCAAATACTGACCATTAGTGTAACGCTTGTTTGTTCTCTTGATACTCAAATATGGCTTTTAGCTTGACATTCGGCTAATCAGTGCCCCGCTGCGGTGGTCTAGTGGCTAAGGTACTCGGCTGCTGACCCGCAGGTCACGGGATCGAATCCCGGCTGCGGCGGCTGCATTTCCGATGGAGGCGGAAATGTTGTAGGCACGTGTGCTCAGATTTGGGCACACGTTAAAGAACCACAGGTGGTCGAAATTTCCGGAGCTCTCTACTACGGCGTCTCTCATAATCATATGGTGGTTTTGGGACGTTAAACCCCACATATCATCATCATCATTTCGGCTAATCAGAAATTTTTGGGGAGTGCCATGAAGTTAGAATAGACGACCTTTTACTGTACTTTGTAATCAGCATCCATAATTCAGCCATTCTGGATATCAGCATCGTTACGTTCTCCGAAGCCTTGCTTCGAATCCCCGTATCAATTATTAGCTCATGCATCGTATATGGGAAATTCCAGAACTTAGAAATGTCTACTCAGCCACTCAATTCTCCTGTAGTGAACATAAAGGCCAATAAAGGCTTTGCTTTACTGCCTATAATGCGCAGTGGGCAGCAAAACTGGACAAAGCTTGTAATAGACGTGCCCGGCTTTTCTTCAATCTTTCTGTGAGTCGGAAACAGAAATAAAACCTAGAATTTGTTTCATTTTCCGTTTGCACATTTGTGTTAAGTAACTGCCACTAATTGGCCATGGGGATATCTAAATAGGTACTGACTTTCAATGTGTACTGTGCCTGAATGGATTCAACGAATGCCTTGGCATTGTCCAGAAAATACAAATGAATGGTCTCCCGAAGAAAATTGGTTTACGATGGAGTGAATGTCAATCTTTCGTAGGCTGTGTGCTAATCTAGGAGAACGCACCAGCCAACGTTTCATTCAATCTCCCAACAGTGTGGGACTACAATTCAGCAGGGCTGTCTGCTTGAATACTACCACCACTAAAGCCACTACTACTACTACTAATACTACTACTACTGCTACTGTAAGGAATTTTCGCTAACTACCGGTACATCTGATTGCACTACCGTGTGTGTCTTGGTTTACTCAAAATACACCCGGTCCTGAACCAATCTCTCACAAATGTCACTTCTGTTGCATTACCACTGGGTCAGCTGACATACTACAATGCAGTTTACTGACTGCTGTTGTGTTGTTGCTACTTTTTACTGCAGATTACAACTACTACTGCCACCACCACAGTCCCTTTTGCCAAATATACTACTACTACTCAACTACAACGTCATGCGTAGACTTTCTACTCCACTACATTCGTTGCTTCATCCTTGTCTCATTCATGATTTTGCACCACGGACGTCTCGCGTCTGGCCGGCTCCATGTCATATATGCGTTAAAAGGGCCCAGGTGCACCTGTTTCCCGTTGCAATAGACCGTGCATTGCCAGAGCCTGTCTGTGCCCTCGTCACATAACATGTGTACGGGACAGAAAAGAAAAAGAGGGAAAAGCCTCGCGACGGAATAAGATATATACGCATACCATATGCTCCCCAGGGTGGCTGGGCTCGCGAATTGCAGACTACAGTACTGTGCCTGACAACCAAACTGTGCGCGTATCGGAAGTCAGGTGTTTCGTCGGTTGGTTCGCGATTGCGGAGAAGTCTCTCTCGGGGTTAATTGAAATGCTGGTGCGCAGCGTGCGCGGAACCACCGCGAACGCTGGGTTTAACTTAACAAGAGGACTACACTGCGTCCCTTGGCCTGTCCAGGATAGAAGTTCTGCCTAGGTCATCCGGCGTCTTTCGATTGCATCGTCGAAGGGTAAGCCTCCGTGTTAATTTGGTTCACTGGTGGATTTATCTCGCAGTTATGCTTGGGTAAGTCTTCAACAGCTTACCCGCCCATCAAACCACGTGTGCAGTCGGCCTTGAACGGCCGAAACTTGAATTCTGCAGCGCAGCTCGATGGGGATCATTCTCGACAAGCTGGTCTCATTTTCAGGCAGGTAAACAGCTGGACAGACGGAAGCAAATGCTCACAGACAGTGAATTACTAGAGACATTCGTGAAATAACAGAGTAAAGATCGTGTATGGGATAGATAGATAGATAGATGGATAGATAGATAGATAGATAGATAGATAGATAGATAGATAGATAGATAGATAGATAGATAGATAGATAGATAGCGGTGTCAAAGGCTGCTATTTCAAATGATGCACCTGAGATATCTCCCTACGAGCGTTTTGAGCATGGAGGAAGGGGAAAAAATGAAGGGACTCGCTGATCCAAGAGCCGCCGAGTGGTGCCGAGTCGTACCGAGCGATGTGCCAGGCTGTGACGTTGGCTGCTGGCCCATGAGCGTCTGCACCCTAACTGTACTTGGCAGTGTTCTCGCTGAGGCGAGGAACGTTTGTTGATCTGCCACACCAAAGCTGTGGCGAGCAGCATCCCAGCATGGCGTAGACAGTGCTGCGCTGGGTGGAACCCGCACGTGGAATCCTGGGCGGTGCTCGAGACGTTCTTGAGGTTGGGCTGGTCCAGGCATCTCCGAGGCATCGCTACCACTGCCCTAAAGCCGTGGGCCTCAAATCACGGGACTACCACCCGATCTCGAGGTCGCGAAGGTCCAAGCACCATCTAGACGCCACTGCTGCTTATCGAAAGCCGTAAGCCTCACATCTGGGGACTACCATCCACTCTATTACTCGCGTCCTGTCGCGGACGCCAAAAAAATTGTGATGGTTAGGGTGGTTTGGCACTTCTAATATTGCGCAGTGGTGCAGGAAATAGATGGGGAGGTGTTTTTCAACCTTTGTGTAACAAACTAAAAAAAAATGAAAAGATGACGGTGCTGTGGTCGCCGTCAGAACGTCCACCACAGCACGCGAGAAGAAAGAATGGGTGGTAGTCTCCCGATGTGAGGCTTACGGCTTCTGATCAGCAGTAGTGGCGTCAAGATGATGCTTGGACCCTCGCGACTTCCGAGATCAGGTGGTAGCCCCGTGATCTGAGGCCCACGGCTTTGGAGCAGTGGTAGCGACGCGTCGGAGATGCCTGGACCAACCCGACCTCGATAACGTGCCGAGCACCACCCAGGATTCCACGTGCGGGTTCCACCCAGCACTGCACTGTCTACGCCATTTTGGGATGCTGCTTGCCACAGCTTTGGTGCAGAAGCTCAACAGACGTTCCTCGCCTCAGCAAGGACACTGCCGGGCACAGCTAGAGTGCAGACGCTCATGGGCCAGCAGCCCACGTCACAGCCTGACACATCGCTCGGTACGGCTCGGCGGCCCTTATATCAGCGAGTCACCCGAAGGCTGACACCGAGAACTTGGGCACATCAGCCACGCTGGACCTCCCCCAGCTCCGTGGTTCTCCGTACTCGCCCTCGTCTCGCTGGGCAGAACGTCTCACTCGTCTTGGAGCCCGGAACTGCCCAGCGCCTGGCCCGAACCCTGAAAGCGCACCTCGTGCAACCGCGCCACCACGCTCTTCTTTTAGGGGCGAAGCTCCTTAGGGCGTGGGCTGTGCGTCCCCTGTAGCCTGTATGTAGCCACCTCTAGTTTAGTTCTTGCAGTGTTCACTAGATGGCGGTACCGTCCCCTGTATGTTGAACGGACGTTGAAGCGGATTAGGGCTGGAACGGCCACTGGTCTGGACGGCATGCCAGCGCGCGTACTAAAGTGCTTGGGAGAAGACTCGAGGGAACAGCTCGCAGAGATCCTCACGGCCATCATCGAAGGCGAGCCCATCCCTAAAGAATGGCATGAAGGGAAGGTGATTCTTATCCCCAAAAGGGGCGGAGATGCGAGGAACATAGAGGACTACAGACCAATAACGGTCACCAGTGTTATGTATCGCTTGTTCGCGGGGGTCATCAAGACATGGATGAGTGGCTGGGCGGAAACCAAGGGACTACTGACCGAGCTTCAGAATGGCTTCAGGCCAGGCAGACGTCTGGATGACAATCTGTTCGTCGTCACACAGTGTGCAGAAATAGCTCGCAGGGAAGGGAGAACGCTGTTGTGCTGCTTCCTCGATGTTGAAAAAGCGTACGATAGCGTGCCGCACGGTCCTCTCTTTGCATGCCTGTCTGACCTTGGGCTGCCCCGGCTGCTAATCTCCACTATACAACGGTTGTACAGTGACAATGTAGTGAGTGTGCAGTTGGGTGCCATAACTACTGGCCCAATTCATGTAAATAAGGGTCTGAGGCAGGGATGCCCACTGTCACCATTGCTGTACATTATATACGCATCCAGAATAGAGCGGGCCTTGTTGAACTCCAACCTCGGATTCAGCATGCGTTTCAGCACAACTAGTGCTGAAGAGAACTTCCACCTGCCTGGTTTGGCATTTGCAGATGATCTGGTGGTTATGGCAGAGAGTAACCAGGAGTTGCAATCCCTCCTCGACATCTGCCAGACGGAAATCGCGAGTCTTGGACTTCGATTCAACACTAAGAAATCGGCGGTTGTCCGTCTAACTGGAGGGAGTACTGATGCAGCAGCATTGACTTTAGGAGGAGAACTGCTGGCCACACGCAACGAATACAAATACCTGGGTGTCACCCTGTGTGTGGATGCAGCAAAATATAGTCTACACGAGACTGTGATTCGACAGACTGCGTTGCAGGCTCAACGAATCCTTCGTCGCCGATGCCTATGGGGTTGCAACCGATTTCAGATGATCCGGGACCTGTGGAAGATGGTTCACGTGCCGGGCCTGACGTTTGGAAACGCGGTAGTGTGCATATCGCCAACGACACGGGAGTGGTTGGAGCGTCAGCAGAGAGAGGTCGGCCGTGCAGCGCTCGGTTGCCATTATCGAGTGGCCAACGAGGCGATTCAGGGAGACGTCGGATGGTCCAGCTTTGAAGCTCGGGAAGCCGCCAGCAAGATTGCCTATCGGGGTCGTCTCACGCTCATGCGACGCACTCGATGGGCGCGCCGCGTGTTCGAGTACCTTTCGGCAACATGCATGAGGACTGACTGGACACGACGACTCTACCAGCTGGAGAAGAAGTATGGCTTCTTTGCAGAAGCCAGTCCTATTGAAACAGCAGCCAAGTGGACGGTCGAGGTCCGCATGCGAGTCAGAGAAGCAGAAGAAACCCGATGGCGAGAAGCTATGGAGGCGAAGTCCACTCTCGAGTGCTACAGGAAACACCAGGACAGCATCTGTGGGTCGCGCCTCTATGACAATAGCATTGGCAGCAGCCTCCTGTTCGAGGCGAGAGCTGGGGCTCTTCGCACTCTGGAGTACCGCAGAAAGTTTGATGCCACTGTGGTCAGCAACCTGTGCAGAGTTTGCGGCGTAGCGAGTGAGACACAGGAGCATCTCGTCCTTCACTGCAGGAGTCTCCCAACTTCTCAGGTGGAGGGTGCAACCCTCCCACAGGCGCTCGGGTTTCAAATGCTTGATGAAGATGGAAGCAGCGACAATGGGGGGGGACGGTACGCGGTCGCAGCCACGAAAAGGCGGCTTACTGAGTGGTGGGCAACTATACGGCGGACTTAGGACCTAGACCACTGTGTGTGCGCGTCTCTTGCCTGTGTCGTTCAAGAGTGTGGATCCTTTTCTTTGTCCTTTCTTTTTTTCTCGGTGCTTTTTGTTTTTCTTTCCCACTTTTCTTTTTGAGGCCAGGACACTGAGTGTGTTCCCCCGTTGCAAAGGGGCCGGCCGCCATCACATCATCATCATCATCATCATGTAACCACCTCTAGTTTAGTTCTTGCAGTGTTCACTAGATGGCGGTACCGTCTCCTGTATGTAGCCACCTCTCGTTTAGTTCTTGTAGTGTTTACTAGATGGTGGTACTTGTAGCTGATGATGAAAAGATGCAAGATGTTATAAACTAGAAAGCGGTACTTGTAGTTGATGAAAGACGCGAGATCTTATAAAATAGGAATGATGTCACATATGGCGCGTGTCATTGGTTGAAGGCAATCGTTCGATTTAGTGCGGCGACGTACGCTAGGGGGAGCGATGTAATAAAATCGAGTGGGCAAAATGTACAGAGGATTCATGGTTTACCAGGTTTACCTCCGGAGCTTCGCCCACTCATCATCATTCACTTCGTGGATATGGCGGAATTTTTTCGGTCACTTCGTGCTCGGTGGTCGGCGACGACGTTTTCGCGGCATTTACATAGGTATTTACACGTGACAGAATCTTTTTTGACGCGGCGCCAGACCCTCTCCCTATGAAGAGAGAGCGGGAGTGTGACTGCACGAAACTGCGCGCCTTCTCTCTCTGTACGGAGAGGACATGGTGCCGCATCAAGATGTCACGCGGCAACGTGCTGCAACGTGTGCGCGTGGTCAGGCCTTAGCAGCGCTCGCGCTTTGCCTGCGTAGCGTCGCTGTGCCCAGTGTGTCTAATCATGCAAGACGGGAGACGCGCGAAACGCATTCCATTCTGACCGACCCGGTGCCATTGGGTACAGTTGTTTGCCGAACACACTGAAATTTACAAAGTGACGAACAGATGGGCATCCGGATGGATGGACGCGCGTATGCTCGGTCGACAGATGGACGGACACAGTAAGGCCTATCTCTTAAACCATACGCGCTATATACGCTCTGTGTACGCTATATGCAACGAGTTTGTTTCGGTCCGACGGCAAGCTACGACGACTTTGTCAGCAGACATCGTGTGAGGCCATAGAGCTTAGCTCCTAAAAAGTACACCTTGAAGTTTGGAAACTGAAGCTATATTCCTGCAGGCCACTGATACCGTGTAGACAAGTTTGGTTCATATGATGCCTAGTTCTTGTCGCATGACGACAGTGACGTGGTTGACTTAATTTATATTAAGGTCCGCTACTGAGTGAAGGCTCGTAGTTCACTTAGTATATAACCACTGTGATTTCAGTCTCACAGAATGCGCAGTTTCTTTAGATATCCTAAAAAGAACTAGAGAGCCTTTACGGCCCTGCTATTGGCTAAATATAGAGTACCACAATTGCAGAAAGTTATGCTGCCCAGACTCGAACTTTTTGTAGCTGTGCTTGCAACTAGGTCGAGGATGTTTCTGAATAATACCTTCAATGCATTTGAACCAAGTATGTATGCAACGTTTTGGACCAATACCACTGCCGCACCACATTGCATTCGAGGAGCGCCAACCCAACGGCAAGTTTGTTGTCAGAAATTCAACGCACTTTTGATACAGGTGCGTTGAACTGCTGTCTACGGGAGGGATTCATTGACAAGATTTCTAAAGAGAAGGTTGTTGAGAACGTGCCATGTGCCCATCAGTAATTAGGACACGTATGATGATGATGATGATTCTCTTTTTTATTATACTCATCCAAAAAAGAGGCAGACCAAGAACACGCGGCAAGATGTTTATAAGGCATGAACGTATGACGTGAACGGAAACTGGAAGTTTAGATTGGAAATTAAGAACTTCTAAACGAAAACACCTAATGAGCAAGCAGTCAGGCTGTCAAATGGAATTTATGTCAGATAATAACCATAAAGTTAAAAAAAACATCTGGACATACTGTTTCATAATGAACCTGTTTAGAAGATACATTTGAAGATCGGAAAGCTTTTATTGTCAAAGACAACCTTCCCTTGACTCTTCCACCTACTCTACGCAACTGGGAAAGATGATACCAATATTGGTATATCTGATCAAATTCAAGCACCACGGTCGCTCGCGCACTACCACCTTAATGGTTCATGACATCGTGACAATAATTCCATAAAGGAATATAAGAATCATATATAGTGACTGAGCAACAACAAAAGCTCCTTCATAATAATACATTCAAAGAGGGAGCAGAACTGTATCAGTGGTGTGGCTAAATGGTGGCACTACAGGACTAGTCCTCCCCTCCCGGCCGAAATTTCTTTTCCCCATAATGTACAGGGCACAGAGTGACGCTTCACTGCTCATGCCTGCTAGGGTCCCACTTGAGACCAAAATTATGCCACCGCCTCCCCTGAAAAAAATTTCTGCCTACGCCCTAAACTGTACACGTTGAGAGGAGTGGTCCCAATTTTACGCCAAGTGAAGTTTATGCAATCGAGTAGCTTGTTAGCGTTGCAGTGACATATCTGTAATGCAACGCATTGATGTAATCAAGGGAGAGAATTAAAAGAAGGAACTAATGGGAAATGTTGCTAAAGTTTCGTAATGGTACGCACCTGTCGTGCTACGCTAGATACTTATTGGAGTTATGTGGAGGCAGAGTGGCACGTGTATATTACTAAAACACACTGCTGGAAGACGTGACAGCCTGCACTGCACAACTATTCGCCTGCACTGGCCAAGTGTAGCCGGTACTTGGCAGGCTTTATACAAAAGGTACTTTTTTGAAAGGCAGTGGATGTTTAGTGCATATTTCACATTGAATACAGATATACATATGATAGTTTTTGGGTCACTGTACGCCACATTTTACATCACCAGAGGTTTGTCTTTCACAATTGAAGACCGGGAGTTTTCTCTATGTTCACGGAAGACGGCTTTTTAAATTCGAATTTCTTTCCACCAGAATGTTTCCTGTGAAAAGACACACTATTGGTTTTTCAGAAATAAAAATTACTGTAGATACAGAAATTCAGTACGCGTAATTGGTTCGTATGCAACTTTTACAAGTGGCCCGCGGTTTCATACGAGAGAAAGTTTTGTGACTCTTCTAAATGCGGCACTCACAGTATTTTATTGCGTATTAGATTGGAAACATTTTGTTCAAGGAAGCTACAAAGACGGGACTGGTCTCGAGGGGTACGCCATGCGGTCACTATGAGTTGAAACTTCACCGCGAAACGAAAAGTCAGAATTTCAGAATCGGGCATTTTAGCCAATGTGGAAATCGGTGTCGATATGTTTTTCGAAACCTGGTGTCCAATTATAATTTCTTTCAGATGTTATCCACATATGGTATAAAAGAGTGGTGTTCCTTCAAATGCAATTTTGTTGAAACCACCCCAATCACTAGGTAAAGTCACTAAAGACAAGTCCCTAATGACGTTTTACTCCCGATACACCATCTCTGTGCCAACCTGTGGAGGTGTCCTCGTAAGGAAAGACAGCTACGAATCGGCTCTTATCACTTCTTTTCCTAATCACTGCCACTTGTGTCTGTGTACCGTGACTGGTGTGCGCTGGCTGACGAGAGTTTGAGACCCCTGCTTAAAAGTGCCGCCAGGCGAACTGTCCTGTTCCTCTCCGAACCGCAACCAATCACGACTGTCAGCTCAACCAATCATGACTGCCGGCTCTGATCTCTTCCCCATTGGCTCGAGAGAAGCGTGACAGTCCACCTGATGGTCCGCTGGAGCCAATCACGGCTGTCATGTGATGACGTATGACACCATCACATGACATCGCCTCCTAGTCAAAGGTTAGCGGGTTTGAGAGGCACCACAAAAAAAAAACACGTGCTTTGCATAGACCTCATGATACCTCCGCTTTGGAGGCTGTACAAAACAATGGTTAGACAGAAAGCTCTAGTAATGGGCATAGGCGTGCGCAAAGAGCAGGGGCTGGGGGGGGCAAGGGGGGGAGCGCCGAGTCAGGCTTTATACATTAACGTAATATAGAGGGAAAGGGTGGCGCTAAGTCAGCCCCACACATTGGGGGCTTTTAGCTTGTACATATACTTTGTTACGCCAACGTGTTATCGGATACCGGTTTTACGTTTACCATTTTACTGAAACGCACGTTTTTCAACGTTTTGGCTCCCCCTACGTCAACGTTTACGTACGTACGCAAACGTATACCTTTACGATTTCGCGAACCATAAATGATGATGCTAACTGCATATTATATTTAAGTAAGATAGGCTTGAATCACCGCTGCGGCAAAATCACGAGACGTTTTTATTTATCGTGTACAGTATCCTCGTATGCGTATTAAAATGAAGAAATACAAGGTTACCGAGAATATGGTGTTGACATGCTGTGACACTTCGTGCAACCACAGTCATTAACATGTTGGCTTACGCCTAATGTTTTTGAGGTGAAAATAATTACAAAGGTGACTCATTCGGGACCACACCACTGCGGGGTTTTTACACCAGACATGTAATGCATGATGTTTCTGCAATAACAATTTTGAGATCGTCCTGTTCATTTTGGTGCCGCTAGAGACGCCACCTATCTAGTCTGCTCAGGGGGGGGGGGGGGTGCATGTTTACGGCTTTGATGCTCTGGGTCATTCTAGCTTTGGTAATCTGGCTGAAAACAATGTAATCGCTTTTGGCGCTCGCACATCAGCTTACTTTAACTTAATGGCTGGAGTCATCGCAATCCGGATATAGCGAGTTTCTTCGAACGAAGAATTTGCGAGATAGGGCCGCAAACGAAACGCCTATCCGGCGGGTAGTTTACGTAAAAGTTTACATTCACGTAAAGTACACGTACAAGATAACAGCCCCTATCGATGTAATAGGAAAGGCAGATGCTACGCCAAACCTTCGCCCCTCTTAAAGGGGTGTTATGACCGGCGTCAGCAGGCGCCATGCTGTCGCTGAGAAGCGTAGCCGGGCCGCGTTCCCACGCCTGGAACCCAGGTTTTCTCGGAACCAGCGTCCAGAGATGACGGGGGAGCGGCGCTCTTTTAATCCTCAAACAAGTAGCCGACTCGCCGAATGTCTATGCTCGCCAGCTATTGTCCCTGCTAGCCGGCAGATGAGACGTCCTGTCGCCACGAAGCTGTAAGCCGTTCCGGAGGGGACAACAAAGAGCGTATTCCTTTGAAGAAACGGCGACCGCCGCCACAAAGTGCCCGGCTAATTGAGCGGACCGTTTGGCGGACCGTTTGATGTCTGCTGTCCGAAGCTTGGGACCCCTCGACCAGCGACATACACGACGAGCAAGAGCCTCTCTGGCGCCACCTTTAAGTGCAGTGATCTTGACTCGAAATTGGATGTTCACGTGCGCCGTGCCTGCTCGTACCTTTCACCTGTTGTGTGTGTGTGATTGGTGTTCCCCGCAAGAAGGAGGAGCCCGACAGGGCTTATAAGGACGCCGCCGAGTGCGGGACGTCGCTCTGGACCAAGTAAAGGTGCAACCACCACGTTCGTAGTTTGTGATGGCTCTGAACTGTGTAGCGGTTCAACCACCACGTTCGTGGTTTGCGAACTCTTAACCTCATGCTGTAAATATTTGTAAATAGTGCCGTAAACCCTCTTCTGTTTTTCGCATCCTCCAACGTCCTGCTTCTTCCTTCGTCAACCGGAGCTGAGATTAGCAACAACTGGTTGGCAACGGTCGGATTCGAAGCTACAAGTGACAACAACAGTCGGCCCAAGAGAAGCAGTTGGCTCGAGACATGGATCACGTATGGGTGAGTGCTTGGCTTTTCCTTTGAGTGAACCAGGTTCTAAAAGAGGGTTAAATTTTAGAACTGGTAGTTAACTTTGCCGAAAGACTCAGTTTCGCCGTTTCGGGAAGTTATTTTTTGGAAGTAGCGAGCACTCAGTACGATCATGGACTTACGGGAGCTGCAGAAGTCAGACTTGTTGCTGTTGTGTGAGGAATTGGGGATCGATACAAAGGGTTTGGCACGAAAACCCATAATCATTCAAGCGATTAATGATTTGGGGGCTGATGATGAGGAACTAAGCGAAGAATGGGACCTCATCATCGAAAGAAAACTAAGAGCAGCTAAGATGGAAGGAAAGAGTGAAGACGAAAGAGAAGGCCTCAAGCTAAAGTTTTTCAAACAAGACTATGAATTGAGTAAGAGGCTGGGACTCCAGCAAGGAGTACTTCTCGAAAATGAGGCTGAGTTCGAGATGTCTAGGTACATGCAGCCATATGAGGTATCATGGGATATGGGCCTGTATCTTAGACTCTTTGAACGAAAGTGTAGTGAACTGAAGTGTGAGCGAGACACCTGGTCTCAGAAGCTACGCACGATTCTGCCCTGCGAGGCAGCGGACGTTGTTGCGCGACTCAGTGAGCAGCACGCGAACAACTATGATGTTATTAAAGCAGAGCTAATCAGAAGATTTGGAACTTCTATTAGCAAAAAGAAAGACTCGCACCGGAGTCTGAAAGCGAGGCGCGTCGCAAAGCGCCGGATGTTGAGGCGCCGGATAAAGCGCTTGAAACAGAGATCGCGCCAGAGAAAGGCCCGCGTATTCTCGAATGCATCCATGTAAATGATGTAGAGAACGAGGCCTTGGCCGGTCTGGGGGTAAGGACGATGCCAAAAGACGCTCCTTGCGTGGATGAGGAAGGTGCCAGCAGCCCTAATGGGCCCAGTAAGATGCTGGAAACCTCCTTTGTGCCTCAAGGGGACCTTTCGACATTGTCAAATGTAGGCATGGTTAGCGCAGTGGCCGATGAGAGCAAGAACGCCACGCTTCAGCAGTGCAGCGATAATACCGAGCTGGTTTGCAAACATCGCAAAAAAAGGAAGAAGCGGAGGCATTCGTCACTGCGCAAGCCTAGGACAGGCCCCACTCAGTCCCGCGAAAGACGAAAGGGTAGGCCACTAATCCGTTTAAGAAAACGTCAATGGGGCTGTTCCTGGAGGCACAAGCGGCGAGCCAGGTGTGGAGGGAGAAAGGGAGGTGCGTTACCCCAACGAAGCGCGCGGTTCAGCTCGACGACTTCGGGAAAGCGGCCTTGCCTGAAGGATCAAAGTCGAAAGCGCAGAGTGGCTAAAAACCGCGTCGGGGCGAGCACAAAGAGACAATGTCCCCTGTCTCCACCCTGTTTCTGGCGTCCTTTTCACATTCCTGAGGGGAACAGGAAGAAGTGGAAAATGAGGCATGACGGCAGTGCACTGCTTAGAGTTTGTGCATTTTGTAGCTTCTGGCGTGCTCGAAAACCACCGGGACCGCGACCCCATCGTGTACGATTAAAGGAACCATGAGAAAAAGGGGAACGGTCAGTATGAGTAACTTTTGCACAGGCATGTTAAATATTGTTACTCAGTCTTGCATTCGAGATGCAAATTTCAGTCATTTTAATTTTGTAAGTTACATGATGTGGAGTAAATTTTTGAAAAGGAAAACCGCCGAACTAAAGGCTGAAAATTGAAGTCCATTAATCATTTGTACGAATATACCGAGAAGGTAAAAACTAAAAAAATTGTTCTGTTTTTTTTTAGTGTTTCAAAGGTTTAGTCTCATATTGCGTGCTTTCACTGTCATGTGGATGTGGCGGGAATAAGCAATTGAGGAAGAGTTGGAATAAACCGAACGATTTCGTAAATTGATTTAAGTTTGGCGCGACACAATGGAATTGTTGTTGTGCGCATTGAGAATTGAAGGTCATTGAGGCACGATTTTAGCCATAAAACCTGTGCATTATTGTGAGGTGTTATTGATGCGTATCGCACCTAGGATTATTTTTGTGTTGTACACAGAGAATTACAACATAACGTAAGGATGAGCAATTGGACAAATTGTGAAGGATTAAGCGTTTGGTTAATAGCGCCATGTATTTTGAAACGCTTAGAAGTGAGAGTAATTGAAGGCTCAGGAGAGCCCAGTGAGATTTACTCAGAGGCATTAGCAAAGGCAGTTTGCTTCAACCAAACGAACCTTCTAGAAAGAAGTGTTTGTTACTGTTTTGTTGGTTTTCTTTGAAGACAATTGATCAAGTGATCGTATGAGCGAAACAGTAAACTTTTTTCTCAGGTTGAGTGAACGAACAGTAATCTTGGCCACAGCGTAGGCCAAAGTTTAAAGCTAGATAGCTTACTGTATCAGTAGTAGACAATTATTGGCAGCCGTAAACCAAGACGGACGTTCAGACAAAATTAGCGCTCACTGAATCCGAGTTCCTGACTGATGCTCTCAGCGGGACAGAACCGATGAAAGTAGTCAGCGTGAAAAAGAGCCTGTTGTTTTATATCAGGACGACAATGGTATCAAGCAAAGCTGCACTTTGCTTGAGCCGGAATTTGGGCTCTCGTGAGATAACGTACTGCGCATCAGGAAAGGAGTGCGCTTACCATGTGTAGGCCATTTCTACGTTGCAGTGTTATCTCAGAGGTGCTAAATTTAAAGTAGGGACAGACCATTTTCCCCTTACTTGGCTGCAAACCGTGACATCAAAGAACAGTCGCCTTGTTAGGCAGAGCTTGATTCTAAAAAAGAAAAAAATGTCATTTTGGCATTAGGTACAAAAAGGGCAAATTGAATGGAAACGCTGACGTGCTCCGTCGCTATTTCTAATCTATCTGGGTGTGCTCTTGATGTGTCAAAATTGATATTTTAGTTTTTTTTTTGTCGTGCATCTTATTATGTAAATTTGTAAGGTAGCACGTCTGGTTTTTCAGCTCAAGTGAGTCCTGAGAGTTCTGAGAGTGAGCTTTTGTTAAAGCTAGTAATTAAAATTGGTTTGTCATCCCTCTTTTGGCTTGGTTTGTTCGAAGGGGGCCGAGTGCTTGCTTGTGCATGTGGTCCAGTTTCAGAAACGGTGTCGAAGATTCGGCCTTTACCCGGACCATGCCACAAGCGAAGGCCAGTTCCTGGCATTCAACCACTGACCCTTTCGTCGTCCCTGCGAGCAGCAGTGTTGACCGCTGCCCTCCGTGACTCATCTGGCGAGGGGGAAGCTGTTATGACCGGCGTCAGCAGGCGCCATGCTGTCGCTGAGAAGCGTAGCCGGGCCGCGTTCCCACGCCTGGAACCCAGGTTTTCTCGGAACCAGCGTCCAGAGATGACGGGGGAGCGGCGCTCTTTTAATCCTCAAACAAGTAGCCGACTCGCCGAATGTCTATGCTCGCCAGCTATTGTCCCTGCTAGCCGGCAGATGAGACGTCCTGTCGCCACGAAGCTGTAAGCCGTTCCGGAGGGGACAACAAAGAGCGTATTCCTTTGAAGAAACGGCGACCGCCGCCACAAAGTGCCCGGCTAATTGAGCGGACCGTTTGGCGGACCGTTTGATGTCTGCTGTCCGAAGCTTGGGACCCCTCGACCAGCGACATACACGACGAGCAAGAGCCTCTCTGGCGCCACCTTTAAGTGCAGTGATCTTGACTCGAAATTGGATGTTCACGTGCGCCGTGCCTGCTCGTACCTTTCACCTGTTGTGTGTGTGTGATTGGTGTTCCCCGCAAGAAGGAGGAGCCCGACAGGGCTTATAAGAACGCCGCCGAGTGCGGGACGTCGCTCTGGACCAAGTAAAGGTGCAACCACCACGTTCGTAGTTTGTGATGGCTCTGAACTGTGTAGTGGTTCAACCACCACGTTCGTGGTTTGCGAACTCTTAACCTCATGCTGTAAATATTTGTAAATAGTGCCATAAACCTGTTTGTTTTTCGTATCCCCATCTCGTAAGCGTTCGTTTCCTCAACCCGAAGCTACACCACGCTACCACAGCACCCCGAGCCACAACAACTGGTTGGCAGCGGTGAGATACGACACACCAACCCCGGGATCACAACTGGTGATCAGCGGAGGGATTCCCAACAGGGGAACCCTGAATGCGCTTACGTTGAGAGGTTATCATACAATGAACTGTGAAAAAAATTAATGTCAAAAAGACTTTGATTCGAGTTGCCTCAGGGCAACTCAAAAGAGGCCCTGTGACGTTTTGTCTTCAGCGCCATCACTGCTCCGTTCAAGATTGCTCTGCGTTTTATGTGGGTCACGAAGAACGTCACCAACTCTAGCAGTGCATTGACCTTGACTAGCTCTTCTGGACAATGGTTGCGTTAGAAAATGCTTCGTGCTTTGACTGCTGCGTTAGTGTTGTCTCCCTTGACTGTTGAAGAAAAAAAATAAAGAAAAAACACAGCCACATCGTCGGTCGATGGCGGAAAGAGGGAGAGAGTGATGGATGCAAGCGATCTTTAGCGTTAACAACGAGACGGCCCCGATAGTCGCCCGAAAAGCTAATATATGTCTCGTTCAACAGCTGTGTTTAACGACGTGGTGAACGACGTTAATTCGCAGACTGCTCGCATCCCGACGTGCCCTTGGGCGGAACACATGATTCGCCATAAGCCTGTAGCCCTCGCTTCAGTGTAGTTAGGTTTCGTCACCGAAGGTCATGGCTTCTAGCGCCTGCTATGGCATACAATTTCGAACTATACTCATTACGTTGGGCTTTGTTAACGAATAAGGGTGTGCGAATTCGGACGTGGTGCACTGAATCGAACACAAATTGACAATAAAAATATCTGGGGTTTTACGTTCCAAGACCACGAAATGATTATGAGAGACGCTTTTGTGAAGGGCTCCGGGAATTTCGTCCATGTGGTGTTTTTTAACGTGCACCCACATCGCACAGTGTATGGGCCTCTGCCATTTTGCCTTCATCAAAATGCGACCACAGCGGTCGGGATAGAAGCCGCGACCTTTGGTTCAGCAGCCGAGCACCTTGATCGCTACATCACCACTGCGGACCAACACGAATCATGGTATTGCAAGAAACAAACCAAATCGAATAGTTTTTAAAACAAACAGTCGTTTTTACAACAGATAAGAAACGACGTCCACTTACTAATGTTCGCGATTTCAAACCTGAAAGCACAAACACGTAGGGTGAACACAGGGGCAGCACCCGGGGAGTGTACAAGGGGTGACCACACGCTAGTGGGAAAGGCCGGTTTCGTCTCTCCCCTTCCGTTTAATATCCTGGAGCCAGCCATGGGTACACCATGCAAGAACCAAACCCTTCGAATGCCCGCATACGCTCTACGTATATATGCGCTACGTAAGGGAAGTCGAAGTACAACGAGCACTTTCCTGATTTCAGGGGATAATTGAACAAACTGCGAGCAGGTGCAAGCCACGTCGTGATAAACAAGCCCGCATGGAGGAGTCAGAACGTTAGCAATAAATGCTGCACATCAAATCAGCCTATTTTATACAATGTTTTAATACACTCTCCTGCTGACATTGCCAGGAGAAAAACAATGAAGCAGGAGCCAAGCAATGCGTCTCGAATACATGGGTAAGCCATGTTCGCAACAACAACGACATCACAGGTGGCCGATAAGAAGCATGACGGCAAATTATGGGCCTGTACTACTGTGTACCTGGGAAGCAGAACATAGCCTGGAACCAGCGCGCAGCTCCATCGACCTTGTGCGGAATACTGTGTATGTTGAAATGACGAATTCGGCTCGTTGGTCTTGTGGGCATCTATATGAGACATTTTATACATGCCTATTTATAGGCACTTATACATAGTTATGGCGAACCACAGCGCAACGTGGAAACACTGCGGAGATGAAGAGACGACTTGACACGTCCTGTGCGACTGCCCGCAATATGGTATACAAAGGCAATCTTTTTCTAATACAAACAACAAGTTCGATGTCCAGCCTCTGTCAGAAAAAGGAATTATACACCATCGACTCCACTCAATGTCGCAGAAGAAGGCTGTGCAAGCGCTTCTTGCGAAGTACTACCTTTATGAAAATGCCATATATGGCACTTATTTGGATTATATGTTGCCATATATGGACATATATGTCTGCATGTGTGGCTACCATTTGCCATATATGGAGTCAAATATTGCCATATACAGCATAGATTTCCCATATAAGGGTGTATATCTGGCTTCATAATGGCCTGTCTCAGTAGATCGTTTTAGTGTGTGCGTGTGTGTATCTGTGTTTTTCTCTTATTTATTTTCCCTCGCCTTTCAACCCCCCTATTTCCCAAACTGAGTGCAGGGTAGCATGTCGGATCCTACCATCTGTTGGCCTGCCTGTCTTTTTTCTCTTTCTGAGCTGCATCTGTCAGCAGCATCATTATGATTGGCGCAAGAAAATCATCACCTGACGACGTCTACACATGAAATAACCTATCGGCCAAACTTGTGACGTTCATATGGCGTCACATGATGACGTCATCATACGACGTCGTAGCTTGGTGAAAGGTGGACGAATCACGAAGGCAGTGTAAAAACACGTTGATTGATATGTGGAGTTTAACGTCCCAAAACCACCATATGATTATGAGAGACGCCGTAGTGGAGGGCTCCGGAAATTTCGACCACCTGGGGTTCTTTAACGTGCACCCAAATCTGAGCACACAGGCCTACAACATTTCCGCCTCCATCGGAAATGCAGCCGCCGCAGCCATGTGAAAACACGTTAGGCGCAGATTGATTTGTGAGTGTGGCGGGGCAAAATTGATACATCGACTGGGAAGAAAAAGGAGATGGCTTTCGCCAAAGTTATACAATCATACCAGTTGAGAAACGGTATTCCAAAACCAGCACACGTCGTCAGCCCGATTTTGTGGGAGTTGGCAGACCATTGAGTCATGTGAGAGCGGTGACGCAAAACAAAATAATGCACTTAATAGCTGGTGTGCTGATCAGCAGCTGGCGCGACAATCTGCACGCTCCCGCTATATGGGTTAATTGCGTGCCCAGATTTTGATACATGGAGTCCATGGGGAGTTTTGCAACTCGTATTATTCAATAACTCTGGGCTTTCGCGTCCCAGATACCTAGAGTGAGTGGTAAGAGGCATAGGCTTTCCTAAAATTAACTAAAGGGGACTCTGTCTCTGCGATCATTTAGCCATGATGGGAATGATAGATAGTACAGAAATTTGTCGAGTCTTCGTGTCTCCATGCTTCGAACGCACTTGTGACTTTGTCTATTGTTGTGTTTTGGTTTTCTTTCTGATAAAAGGTGCCAACTTCGTAAAGCGATTTGAATTGGTGAGCCGAAAAGGTCAAGGTGCTCAAGTGCAACGTCTGAACGTTCGCTGATTGTTGTATAGGTGTTAAAGACTTCTAACGCCGCGGATAAATGACACTGCAGTACTTCGCAAAAATCTGGTGAAAAGGAGCGTCGGGTCTATTCCTTTTATGAGCTCCCTTTTCAAATGGGCCCGCCATGGTCGAAATTCAGGTCAATGCTTTGACACTCTTGTACTGCGTAACTGGGTCAACAACTGAATCATGACCCATATTTCCACAGAAGTGTACTGTCTTCGTCTTATCATCGCGTGCTGAGCGCTTATGTTACGAGTACAAATGTAAATACTATTTGGTGGATGAGTTTGAGGGCCGCCATATCGTAGTGCTAACCTTTGAGTTTTGTATCGTAACAACAAAGCGAACAGCTATAGGGTAGACGCATACGTGTGGATGTTTCATGGCCTTATTAGTTCACGTCACGATATCCCAAAATAGGAAAACATTGGCAGTCGAAGATGGCGGCACCCAGATGTCTTACGGGAAGTAGTGTATACACTCTGGTTGGTCATTCTGTTCTATCAACTGCTGACTCATTCGCCTTTACTGAACTGTAAGACAAAAGGCCTCCGAAAGAGCTTCACTACAGCGCCAGTTGCTTTAGGATAGGTGATGCAGCGTGTAAGCAAAATTTGCAACTCAATAGGTTCAAATAAGTACTTTTACAGCTTAAACACAGACACACCACAAAGGAAAAAGACAACACACGCAAGCGCTGACTATCTACTGGCATTATTTCACGAAGTTTCAATGCATATGCACCTCCAAAGCATCCATACCGCGCATGTCTTGGAGGTATATATGCTGTGACGTTTCCCGATATAAAGTGAACTGATAGTCAGTGCTTATGCGGGTTATTTTTTTTTCTTTTTGGTGTGTCTGTGCTTATGCTGCAAAAGTACCTCCATGATGATGAACCAACTAGGCCAAAAAGAGGTTTTACTGAAGTTCAATGAATTCAGTCCGCGCAACTGAACTACCGATAAAATCATTGGATCGTTGTCAAGCAGACAGTCTTGCGATAACAGTGAACAGCCTACATGAATAGGTGCCTAAATCTCTTCAAAGGTGAAAAAGTGGTTGGTTGATTGATTGATTGATATGTGGGGTTTAACGTCCCAAAACCACTATATGATTATGAGAGACGCCGTAGTGGAAGGCTCCGGAAATTTAGACCACCTGGGGTTCTTTAACGTGCACCCAAGTCTGAGCACACGGGCCTACAACATTTCCACCTCCATCGGAAATGCAGCCGCCGCAGCCGGGATTCGAACCCGCGCCCTGCGGGTCAGCAGCCGAGTACCTTAGCCACTAGACCACCGCGACGGGGCAGGCGAAAAAGTGGTTTCTTCCTCGCTTTCACTACCATTCGTAAATGAGATATCTTCGCCTAGCACCTTATTTATTCATAAAACGCGTGGGAAACTTCAGCACTAAGTGCTGCCTCTATCAGGATTTCACGCTTTCCTTCTGTCTACAGTCTATAACGTAAAAACCAAAGGTAAAACAGTTTATTGTGGACGACCGTCACACAATACATGACCAAGAGCTGCATGCCAAAGAAGAAAATCTCCAGCTCATTGCCCACGTACGCGAACCGATCCAGAACTCATTTTCTCATGACGTCACACGAACAGACTTGCTGGTGTGATGAAGTGCGCCTTAAAAGACTGGAAACACCGGGACAGAATGACGCTTTTCTTTTCTTTGAATATTCAGAAGTGGTTTAGGAGCCAATTGACAAAGAGTAAGTCAGTATTACAAACTGTACGGCCCACATTAGCCAGCCCCAGCCAGCAGTACAACATCAGAGTTCTAGTATGTGAATCAGTGCATTAGTTAAAGTTGGTAAGAATAAATTAGGCAGATCCCACATACATTCAGAATCGACAGTATGCGAAGAATGCGGTGGAAAGGTGACATCTGTAGTAACTTTTTATAAGTGACACACTATGAAATCAAACTTATTATACGCACGTATGTACAAAAGTGGCATGCACAGACATATGTTTAACAGTTTCGGATGTTTACAAAACGGGTTGTTTGCATTTGCGCAACGCAAGGAACATCAGCATTAGCAACACCAGAAGTGATAAGTTGAGGTGGAACACCTGTGCTTGCGAGGATGGTAGCCCTGGACACTGCCAAATAAACGAACTTCAGTGGATGGCACCTACCTACAACTGATGGTAGCCCGCGCCCCGCCGCGGTGGTCTAGTGGCTAAGGTACTCGGCTGCTGACCCGCAGGTCGCGGGTTCGAATCCCGGCTGCGGCGGCTGCATTTCCGATGGAGGCGGAAATGTTGTAGGCCCGCGTGCTCAGATTTGGGTGCACATTAAAGAACCCCAGGTGGTCGAAATTTCCGGAGCCCTCCACTACGGCGTCTCTCATAATCATATGGCGGTTTTGGGACGTTAAACCCCACAAATCAATCGATGGTAGCCCGACGTGCCAGCTATATCCACGAATATTATGGTTTATTAGAAAGGTATACTTCCGAGACCTGGCGTAACTCTGTGGCGGAATACTTGACTGCCACGCAGAATGAACTGAAACAAACTGAATACTGGGTTCCATTTCTGCTGGGACCCTTACATTTATTACTTGCGTTCGTCGGGTCAACGCTGCCAATGTGAGGTTTTTCGTGACGCTTGCGCGTTAAAATTACTCATGTGTTCTCACTGTCACTGGGTAGGTATTAAGTGTGAATTACCTGTGGCACATTCTCGCATTTCAGTGGCACGTACCAACCCGTGGTTATGTGGCACCTTCTGACGGAAAGTGTTTGACAACGTACGCGACAGGATTGTGATATTAATGCTGTCTTCACTAGTGCGTCTTATTCATCAAACTATCTTACCCTCTCTACCCGCCATTGTTTTCTAGTGGCTAAGTGGCTGACCCGCAAATTGTGGAATCGAATCCCAGCCATGGTCGCCGCATTTTCGATGGAAGCGAAAATGTTTGAGGCTCGTGGGCTTAGATCCAGGTGCATGTTCAATCACCCCAGGAGGTCGAAATTTCCGAAGCCCTCCACTATAGCATCTCTCGCAATCATGCAGTGGTTTTTGGGACGTTAAACACCAACATTGATTATTATCTTACCCTGCCACACTAACTGGTTCACGCTAAGTTAAGGGAGTGCTCATGAAAGCACCTAGATGTAAGCGGAGAGGTAGAAAGATACGTAAATAAACGTGAAAGGTGCTTGCAGTGCGCAAAGAAATGCTTCTAATTTATCATCAAATTTCATTGACCTTGTAACATATGCTTTCCGTTGGTGGAAATATATGAAACGAGGTCAAAAAGTTGCTGTCTTCAAGCTTGTCGATATCATCAAGTTGTCATCGGCAATGTCATTTATTTTCACACGCGCATACTAGTACACGTACATTGATTCTAACAGTAGTTCGATGCCCTTTGAAGCATCAATTTTTTTTCTGTTCCCACACAATTCCATTGTTTGCTGTTGATCCTCACCACCGTAGCTGTATCAAGCATGCAGTAGCAGCACTTTCAGTTAGAATATTAAAGCAGTACTAGAGACATGATATTTCTGAATTGTCTTTTTTTATTGTTAGGACATAGGCTTGCCTCTCGTTGTGGCGGTGGTATAGAACCGTTGCTATCGTCGCAGCATGTGTAACCCCGCAGCATGTGTAATATATATGGTGGCTGGGAAAGCTGACTCAGCTCGTTATATCGTCTAATGACGTCAGCAGACGTTTCTTCTGGTGCCCGAAGCTGAGTTTGCGTAACGACTGAAAAGATTTTGGCGTTACGGCATGCGTAGCATGATACAGCTGCCAGTCGCAGCTCTGACACGTCGTGTGTTGGGTATTAAAAACAAGGAAGGGTTTTTAAGTGAACTTTACAATCCTACCTGTTGCAGAACTGTCAGTAAGACTTCGAAACGGCGTTTATATAAAGTTGAGAAAGAGCTGAAGCACTCCGTTAAATAAACACACACAGAAAGCTAGAAACAAAGCAAAACAAAAAAAAAACTTGGGCCATATCTCCGCAGGGAACCCCGATGAGATGCGAAGCAGCAGCATTGTGCACGGGTTGCGTCACGGGTTGAACGGCGCTAACGCGGGTGCTGCTGTGAGCGTTGGGAGATTGGTTTGAAGCGATGGCTGGCGTAGGTCTTGTAGGTGGCATGCACTGATATGTTTTAACACGTACGTTAGGCGCGCGTCAGTTTTATTGCCCATCGACCAACGAGTCGGTGGTGTAGCGAGTGGCGGTCATGGCAGGTGTTACGGGCGAACAGACGAGGTGGCAGCTGTGGGAAACGCGGTGAGCGCGGGGCAGGCAAGGGAGATAATTACGTCAGCGAGCACTGCTAGGGGAGCAGACGTCAACGCGCAGCAGCGGCCTGACCTACTAGGCACCGCGCCAACACCTTCAGCGTTCGGCGCGTTCGCACAGAGGGGCAGCGTTACACAGGCTGGCGAAAGAGCTGCTTCGCATTTAAAAGAAGAGAGAGAGATAGAGATAAAGATGCAAGGAAAGGCAGGGAGGTTAACCAGACGCACATCCGGTTTGCTACCCTGCACTGGGGAAGGGATAAAGGGAAGAAAAGAGGTTGCAAGAAACAAGCAAACTCGTGGCGACGCCACCGTGAATTGCTCACACGAATAACCGAGATGTCATTGACTTTTGTGGCACCTACACTGACCTATGTAGCTCATAATCGGTAAAAAGATGAGGACAATGGGTTTTCAAAGTGACCAGAAACTGGATGTACCAAGTTTGCAAAACTTTTGTTCTGGCTGTGTGGCAAAAGTACGAAATAAACTCTCTAGAATCAGTCAGGTCACTTTTCGAGACTTGGACGAGAAGTATTAACGCAGCTTTGACGTAAATTTTTCATTCTTTAATTAAACCTGTGTTGGTGAAATTAACGACAGCCTAGCTTATCCTTGTGACTTGATTCATTGTTTCATTTTAATGTCCTTTTAAACAAAGTTTCAGCGCGTTCTGGCTCGGCCTCAGTCCCTTCAAAATGTCTCGTACACTTTGCGCATCGGAACGAACAAACGGCATTAATCGTTCAGCGTCTTGAGGTGCACTGCCCTTCGCGTCATGCCAAGCACATGCGTTCAATGAGATTCGAATGTAGTAAAAGTAGGATCGAATGTAGTGAGAGTAGAATGTAGTAGGATCAGTGGCTACGAGGTTCGGCTGCTGGCACTAAGGTCACGTGTTTGATCCCAGCCGTGGCGGTCACATTGTGATGGAAGCGAAATGGTAAAGGGCCGTGTACTGTGCTCGTTCAAGAACACCATATGACCAAAGTTTCTGTAGCGGTGCACTGCGGTGTCTCTTAAAATATATCGTGGTTTCGGGATGTAAAACTCTACATTTCACTATTGTTAATAATCAAAGTGAATTGTTATCACAACTCACTTTTATTATACGACTTGAGGAGAGACGGAAGTGCCCATTACGCTCTCCGGACATGTCAAACAACCTGCACTAAGTGCTACCATGGCTCACAAATAATCAAAACATTTCAAAGACATGTCACTGTGATCTCAGCAATTCGATTGTCGTATGTTCGGAAGATTCCTGCTGATTCACAGTGCACATCGGCAGCAATAAACCCTGAATCCCTGACTGTCAACTTCGTAAGAATAACAGCACGAACACGACACGTGAAGGCCGGGAAGATCACGTGACAGAGTGATGACTTCAACGAACAGTTTATATGAGTTCGACATTCATATACGTATGTGGGAAACCCGTCGCTATCAAGAAATTGTCACCAAGACCAACCGAAAAATGAACAAAAAAATTTCCACAAGCATTGAATTGAAGCCACCACGTCCAAGTCGAATATCCATTCCTCTCTTGAGATGAAAAGTAGTAACCAGTACTTTCTCCCTTGTTCTTCCTGCTCTTTGTGCATCGTGATCGTGCTGTTATCCTTGCGAAGTTATGCATCTCGAACTCGCCTGCCAGCAATCTTCACTGATGTCCTACTGACAAGTTGTGAGAAGGAGACAGATCAATGATCATAGTGCCTCAGTCGCTGGTAAATGATTCCCGTGTTTGCAGACAAGCTGAGATCTTTGCAAGCCCAGCCTGTACATCATTAGAAACTGAGTTTTAAAGATGTCCTGGCACGATGAGTCGGCTATCTACTGGAACGTGATACGTTAGAGAACCTGTGTCCAATAATATGGCACGAAGCAGTATTAAACCCAATTTCTTTAGCATGCTTAGTCGTGTTTATCTGCATCTATTCATCCCCTGATCCCCTTCCCCAGCGTAGGATAGCAAACTGAAACGTGATACGTAAGAGAACCTGTGTCCAATAATATGGCACGAAGCAGTATTAAACCCAATTTCTTTCGCATGCTTAGTCGTGTTTATCTGCATCTATTCATCCCCTGATCCCCTTCCTCAGCGTAGGATAGCAAACCGGACGTGTTCCTTGTTGACTTTCTAGAACTTTTCCTTGCTCCGACCCTTACTATAGACATAACCAGCGCCACGCAAAAGCTAGCATAAAGAAGCGCAACTAGAGTAAGCATGAGAACATGAGTTCAGCAGGTGACGCAGGATCCTAAAGTTGAGTGGTTCTTGTGGATTCAGCCATGAGGCATGGTCAGTGAAAACCTTCATTTTCCACATACTCCACAACTCCAGTGTAAGTAGCATACCGGAGCACCTTGCTAACCTCCCTGCCTTCCCTTTTTTTTCCTTTCTCTCTATCTCTTTTAATGACCGTGTTTCCTTCTCAAACATTTCTATCGATCCTTGATAGGCACGCTAGCATAAATACACTTGCCGCACTCACAGATAGTGAGCCCATATTTATGCAGGTGATGATGACGACTCTCATCACTTACCAGCCTGCTTCATGACTCGAGTTAGACGACGACCTCTTTCAGCGTTCTCCACCTGCCCTTATCTTGCGGAAACTGATTCCTTTTTAACTACTTCATTTCGTATTTCCAGCGCACTTTCTGCAATCCTCGGCTGCGTTTGCCACTCCGTGATATCGATCTGTTTGATTTATTATGATTTGTCTGTGCTGTGAATAACGCGGTCGGCCCAGGTCGACTTCTTTCGTTGAATGTAAACAACTCGGATACCACAAACTCCCGTAAAATACTCCTGTTTGTGGGCCGGCACATTCTGCTGCCTTTATTGCTCGTGGTGTTACGCCCATGTCTTGCACAACTTTGCGACCCGCCATGTACGAAGCTTTCAGCGGAAGCGCTTTTTGAACCTGTATGTAGTATATAGCAGTTTCAACATGATTATTTATTCGCACTGAAAAATTATCTTATTCCATTTTAATAATTGCGCATGTTTCCATAAGATTCTTACGAAAGCCTAAGAACATATGCATGGAGGTTAAATGCAATGCATGTATGAATTCGGTAAATGATCGGATAAAATTATTGCAATTACACGGGGAACTTTTGAGCACGCGAGGCGATTTCGCTTTATACCGACAATTACGAATGATTTTTTATTAGTTATTATCTTTCTTGACGTCACTGGGCTGTGCGGCGCCGCTGTACGCGTTCAGAATAGACATTTCGAGAAACAGTAAGGCTGACTTTTCACCGACGTCGTCCGAAAGCGCGACATTTGATCGCTGGAAATGGCGGCAAGGTCTGCGTCAACTTGAGCATTTTCTGGTTCTCATACAACGTGCGCATATAGCCACGTACAGGACCCGTTTTGCGGTGGCCTGCCTTTTTGTGTCCCAGCCGGACCTCATTGATTGATTGATATGTGGGGTTTAACGTCCCAAAACCACCATACGATTATGAGAGACGCCATAGTGGAGGGCTCCGGAAATTTTGACCACCTGGGATTCTTTAACGTGCACTAAATCGGAGCACACAGGCCAACAACATTTCCGCCTCCATCGGAAATGCAGCCGCCGCAGCCGGGATTCGATCCCACGACCTGCGGGTCATCAGCCGAGTACCTTAGCCACTAGACCACCGTGGCGGGGCAACCAGCCGGACTTCAGCAGTGAACACAGCCGTAATGCTTTGGACGCTGTTATTCTTGCTTTTATTACAATAGCGATCGTGCGAACGCTTTCGGTGGGCTTTTGGCGTCGACGTCGCCGTCATGCTCCGTATAAATTTTAAAACAAGAACATTGCCCCGCGCATCGTACATTCTAGGCTCGAGCAAAGTCGTGCAGGCGCCGAACGCGGCGGAAGCAGAGGTGAAACGAACCTGCCGTACGCACCCTCAGTATGCACTCTATCGTAT
This sequence comes from Rhipicephalus microplus, assembly GCF_043290135.1. Lineage (NCBI taxonomy): Eukaryota > Metazoa > Arthropoda > Arachnida > Ixodida > Ixodidae > Rhipicephalus > Rhipicephalus microplus. Next base: position 28,794,016 of record NC_134707.1, read on the forward strand.
GCACCCTCCGTCGCACGAAGGGTGCATACGATAACACCGACTCACTCGCGAAGGCTGCAGGTAATAAAGGTTTCTAGTCTGTCTAGCATACCGGTAACACAAAGGCGTATGGCGTAATGCCGAATTGCGTGTCCCGTTGCTGCCGCCACGTCAAGAGGCGCCACCTACGGAGGATGAAAGACAACTAACAAACACGTGGTCGATTTTCTCCGAGATTCCAAGAGCACCACTCGCTAAGGTCCTAAGCCTACAGCATCGATTATATTAGCAAATCTCTCGAAAACAGTACGGAGTCGATGCAAATACTTCGCTATTAAAATTCAAATACATAGACCGATAGATGCTCACACTTTACTTACAGTCACGAAAGGCGTGAGTAGCGCGCAGTTTTAAAAACACGAGTCTCAAGCAAATATAAGAGCCAGTTTGGAGCTAGCGAGCTAGAGAGCGCACGAGGACGGCCGTTCGATACATTTGGAGTGAAGGCAACCGCTTTCGGCGGTGCAGCCATTTTGAACGTGCGCGTAGATGCACAGCTCACGCCCTGATATTCTGGTATATGGAAACTACTTTCCGCATGGTGGTGTGCCTGACCGAATAAAAACATCTAACGGCCCCTCACACGCAAGGAAAAACCCCAGATATTGCACGTATTGCCCGGTCCACTGCTTCACATACGCCGACAACGTAGAACTTTTCATCGGGGTTCTCACGTACCTGGCAATGGGAAGAGTGTATACAGATTAAGTTCTTTTTTTTTCAAAAAAAGGGACAATTCAAAACTTTTCGGGCGCTCCCTTGAAAGAGAGATAGTCTTCAGACAATGCTGTTCACGTGTGTGCTATGTGGGAGAATAGTAAACCGTTATAACCTGCATGGCGTATATGTGTTGATACAGATTTGTGATAAAAAAAAACCAAGGCTGGCGATTTAGATTTCAACAAGATTAGAAACGGAATTGAAAACGAACCTAATATTTCACTTAAGTGCCTCATAATGGCACTTGCTTCTCGGTGCTCATCGTGCCTAGTGCCTTTCATGGGTTAATTCTTCGTGCTTCTTGGCCTTTGCCTAGCTTGTATGCTCCATCATATAAGGTGATTACCTCAGCTGCTCACAAAAAAACCATCTCCTCTTTCAATGAACTCACAGAATTATTCTTCAATAATCATCCTGACAGTTAATAAGCCCTTATTTAAAGCAGGCTTATGATCGAATATTATGTGCCCATTATAACTCCTAACTTGAACCAAAATAATCGATTTGGTTTTTTATGCTACGTACGTTTTTAAAGAGTTCTGAAAGTGAACACTTTGTTGACTCAGGCCACTCTCTCGTTGACGCTTTCATGTCAACCCCTTCAGTTCCCATTTTTATAGTCTAAGAGACGTTTTTTGACTCTCAAAAAAATCCGGTAGTGCTCGATTGGTAGTGCTTGAAAAAAAGACAAAAGTACCACCCTTCACTCACACCACTAAAGACATAAATGTTTCTACGTGCTCAACTACTGGAGAGCAGGAAAATGTTTTATACTTGACGAGTGGTCGTCTCAGAGTACGTAACGTGTTCGGGATGTGTTTAGAAAAAGTGTTTAACGATTTTGAGTAATTCGTACTGAACTATGGGAAAGCAGTCAGCCATCCCGATTAGGTTACGACCATAACGCCGAGAGAACAAAAACGGCATTCACCTGACAGCTAAATCATGAAAAGTAGAACTTAGTACTATTGCAGTAAACCTCTGTCATTCAAGCAGCCGCCATTACTCAGTTACCTCTGCAAAATTTCTCACACTCTACTTTTTAACTGCATACATTTTTAGAGCTAAGCGTATTTGCGACTGATTTTTATAGCAATCGAATGTCTATAATATATACATGAATGAAGACAAGACGAATGAGACTAAAACGAAATTGTCTCTCCATTTCTCATGACTTTCTAAAATGTGGGTAAGGGTCCATGAGATCTTAAAAACAAATTCTGTAACAGAAGCTCTCACAGCTTATTGTCAGCAAGCTTGTCCTGTTTGACGTCGTTTTTGCCCACGACCTAAATATAATCTTTCCTGGTGACCTATACCCGGTCCACTGATTCATATACGCCGACAACGTCGCACTTTGGAACCGCGATTACCACCAGGAACGTGCATGTACTTGTCTTCTGCGAGCACTGAACCCAGTGGTCGGTCACGTCACCTCTCTCAGTCTTCTTATCTTTCCGGCTCAAAAATCAGGACATTTCTTGTGGACACCAGGGCAAAAAGTGCATCTGGGTGGCCCAGCTCACTGTAGATGGCACTGCGATATTACCGTGGGTGACTATTTTTATCTGCCTAGCAATTTATATCGACCACTTGCTGTTCTGGTATCAGAGGTCACGGAGGCCACGTGGTGGCTGGTGAGTCTCTTGAGGGTAGTGAAGGGCATCATCAGCGTCCACGTTTACATCCTGGGTCCCTCGTCTTCACCCAGAAGCAGCAACCTCGAAGCTGCCGCACGTGCTCTTTGTGGTCCGGCCAGCGTCTAGAATTGGTGATTGGCTATGGTTATGTCGAGACAAAGTAGGAGAAGTGCCACCCGTCATCCCGAAGTACGGTTTTTTGTCTCCACGATAAAGAAACTACTGGCTGCAATCACTCACATGGCAACACATTCCAAGTGTCGATCACCTATATAGGCACCCACTAGCAGGTGACTGCCTATACAATAGACGAAGAACTAGCTGGTAGGCTTATTGTTTACGTGGATAGCTTGGTCCTTCCACACACATGCTCAAACACAGCCACCTGCATTATGCCAGGGCTTATTAGGACGGCCTCCTGCCGTCTTCTCCCCGCTGCCTTGCTCTACCCGCAGCAGGGATGACTGTTCGTCAACTGGTGGTACATCTCCTGGTGACAGACTACCCAAGATGATATGTGGCTGTCGCATGCGAATCAAGATACCACGCTTCTGGCCGTGCAGAACCCGGAATGGACAGACTTCGGAACCCACCGGCTCACCACAGCTTGTACTTCTTACATACTTGCGTCGATACCTCCTGGTAAGTTTCATCATAGAGGACATTCTCCGAAAATAACAGGTGGATGCACTGGCGAAAGAACCTCGATACAATACCGTAGCACCTTGCCGTGCTTAAGTAAAGGTCCTCGAATTTTTTATGGACAAAAAAGGTAACCCAGTCATAATGGTTAAAAATCGCAAGGCACCACACCCATTTGCCTTAAGTGACTCGAAGGTGAAATGTACCCAACATGGTACATTTGCACCCAACATAATTTGTACCCAACATATTTGTACTCTACAGAAGTACTCAACATGATTTAACCGTCCCTCCTTTATAAGAGCATCGACGTTATGCAAAGACGCTATGATGAGCTTGCAAATTTCGACGACCTGTGTCATGAAGACGTGATACGAAGATGTAATCATATGTTGACATTTTTGCATCCCTCGCGTTGACGCCGAAGAACACTTCCCGTTTTATGAGGCATCAGTTTTATGAGCACAACTAGACAAATTTTTTTTATCTGTAGTTCACTTGCGAAGCGGATTCCGAGCAAACCACGACGGACATGCACTTCGGCCTACATTCGGCGAGATCACCACACAGTTGGTTCGCGCGGAGGAAGAATGAACTGTGCACTCTGTAGAAAGGATCAACAAGGTCGCGCTTCTGTGTAAAGGTGCCTACGTGTGGGCTTGACGAGAACGTATGAAAACAGAGTGGAGGAGGAGGGGGAGGCGAGACGGATAACAAATGGTCATTTGCCCGGATGCTCTGCTCGCCGCACGAGACAGACAGAAAAAAGAAAGAGCCTCTGCTGCCTACGACGACGCGACGCGCCGCTGGCCTCAACACCGGCTCCCGACTGGCTGCTCGGCCAGCTGTGATCCTATACAGTTTGCGTGTTCACCATTGTTGCCGCACAACCGCCGCTGAAGGAAGAAGAAACGACGCATCTGTAACGGGCTCCCACGAGGCCTATTCCATCTCTCTCTCCCTTTCCACACCATGCGTCAGCTGTTGCGTGCAGCGTGAGGTAGACGCGTGTAAGCCGGATAGTCCCGCCGTCCAATCAGGTGACAAGCCGAGACGACGTGCTACTCTACCTTCATCTCGTGAGGAAATGCCGTGTTCGATATAGATCAAGCCAAGACACGACGATGAAGGAGTAAGCCGCAAGACGGGAACACCTGAAGAGTTCATTTGGCGTTTCACACCCAACAGAGTCTTTTAGCAACTTACTGAAGCAAGGAACGGAAATATGATACGGTTGTGCCATATCACACACTCCTTGTTGCTCGTTAGGCTTAAGCCGCTCCTGATTCGCGTGCAGACGTCCAAAACCACGAACAATGAAAAAATGTTTGTATGGTTTTGTCACGCCTCTTCGTTGTCACTCAGTCTACGCATTGCTAACAATAAAACTCATTCGTGGGTCATGCTGTCGCTGAAACTGAGAGCTGCTCAAGCATACCCAGCAAAAAAAAAAAAAGGAGTAGGACCGTAATACCATGCCGAAACTCCGTACCGCATTTCAGTATCTTGGTAATAGAATCTAATCGGTAGTGGAGACACGTGTAAGAAAACGCCCCGTAAAATAACGCTCGTGCAAAACCGTGCCTTCGTTTCCTAGGCTTTGTCCTCCTCAAACGTGTTGTGCCAGAATATACTATCTTCTACTAACGTCACCGACAGGCAACCACTCCTGTTCGACTGCACTTCGGCGTGCAGAAATACGCGTGCACACACGTCTATGTCCACGTGGAGTGCCACAGCTGTCGGAAACAGAAAAGTTCGCGGACTACTTTGCGGCTCGGAAGAACTTCGCAGGGTAGTGCTATACGGCGCTGTCGTCTGCTACTTCCACTCGATGCGTGTTCATCCGCACCGATTCAAGGTTCCGCGAAAAAACATGAAAGAAGCACTGCTACATTTTCGTTAACGTTAGTCTACGTACCAATCCTATGGACTCGTAGGCTTAGCAGCCGACCAGTCCGGGCAGTGGTGGTTGTCGGGCCGAACTGCACGCAACTAGGGGCTTACAGACACGTCGGAGCTTGACGCTGCTTTGTTTGTGGATGAAAATATAAATATAAACGTAGCGCCGTGGCGCCGACTGAACGAATAGTTCGCCGGGAGCGAAACACACGCGTGAACTATGGGAGAAACAAGTGGGAGAGTGAAGGTAATGAAACAAAAAAAAAAAGAGCTGCAAAGCCGACAGCAAGAGCGAATGGCGAGATTGCTCCCTCAGTCGCTCGCGGTCGGCACGAACGTGAGGTCGACCTCGGATTACTACGGTGCAGTGCTGTGCGCCATCTGGACTTCTCTCCTGAAGCTGCTGCGGATGGCTCTGTCGTCTCCGGGTCCAGGCTGGCGCTAACCTGGTCGCCCGCATCACACCGCCGCAGCACCGTGCCATCCGAGTGCGGGGAAACAAACACAAAGAAAAGAAAGCAGAGAAAGAAAAGCGAGACGTACAAAGAAGGATTGCGAGGTGTCGTTAAAAAGCAACAAACGGGTGAGCAGTATTGCACTTCTGCCACGTCTATACTGATGCTAAAACAACACATTCCCCCCCCCCCTCCTTGTTTCTCCGTTTTTTTTAAAACTAGTTCGAGCAAGTTGACTGGTTCATTAGGTGAGCGAGAATAACTACACTTATAGCTGTATCAACAATACAATCATTGGGCTTTCTTGCCCTAAAACCACGAAATGACAGAGAGGGGTGTTGTAGAGTAGAGCTTCGGAAAATCCATCTACCTGGAGTTCTCTAAGGTTCACATCTATAAGTACACGGCCTTTCGTACGTAAATGTGGCCGCTTAGGACGGGATTCTGCGGCGTGACCTTCGAGTCAGCTGTGGAGCACTAGAACAACGATATCACCACAGCGGGTAATAGATGCATCAAAGAAATTTCCGTGGAACGCTGTTTGTGTTTGAATGTAGAAATGAGAACTTATAATTCCAAACTACGAATAAAAGAAGGCGTAACTCTGGTATGCTTACGTGATTCTCTCTTTTTTTTTAAAGAAAGTATCAAAAAAACGATTTATATTCTTGCAGTGATACCACAGCTAAGTAAATGTTATAGGCCACTTCAAGTCGCCCCTGGTCAGGTGTCTAAATACTGAAAGACAAAATTAAAAATATTACCTGCAATTTAGTTACGTAGATTGCTGTGCAGCAAAACCTGCCGCGATGTGCCGCTTGTTGTGAAACCTCTCGGAAAATATATATCCTGCAGCCACGCTGCAATTTTCTGCGTTGGTTTTCTCTGACAGTGAGTGGTAATGAATACGTGGATAATTTACGTGGCACTTTCACGACGTCAGGAAATATATATATTTTTTTCATTTGTCATGTCAATTTCCTCTCGTGCTATTTCGTTCAGCTGGCTTCAGTATTAAGAAAAAAATTTTGGATCCTCTCATCTTCCTTGATAGTTTTTTTTGTGAGAGTTTTATTCAGAAGTATAAAATATATTTTTCAAGTTTCTAAGTGCATACACAAATGAACAAGATGAAAATTTACGGGAATGGGGAGGTTTGGTACGCTAAAACGTTAGTGAATAGAGCATGTCTCTAAAGCACACGTTTGTAAAAGATGGCTTGTCTTATTCAGGTTAGTGATGAAATATCATTGAACAGGAAATATCAGTTAAGTCCAAGTTTCAACGATGCAAGTCGTCTTGACCAGCGCAGTGGTCAAAAATCATTAAACAGAAAATGTCACTGAAGCCCGCCCCTCGACAAGAAGAACTGTCTTCGTCAGAGCGATGACGTAAATTCGTAAGCTTTAAGCCTCCATGAAGCTCACGTTCGCCCAAAATGGCTTGTCTTCGTCAGGGTCTCGACGCAAAATATTTGAACAGGAAAGATCAGGGTGGAGATCTCATTGTCAGGGTAGCAATCCTTTTTTGTCAAGGTAGCAAGAAACATTTCTGTAAAGCGAATGCCATCAGAATGCTCTTTGGACACAGCACTTGCCTTCGTCAATGCAGCGTTGCAAAGTTGTTCAACATAACATACCTCTATGGCCTATGTCAGGACAAGACAAGTTCTCTTCTTCAGGAGAGCAGTGAAAAATCTTTGAACAAAAAATGGTGCTGGAGTTCCATTTCGACAAGAGGACTAGTTGTCGTCAAGGCAGCGATGAAAAGTGTTTCGACAGGAAATCTCAATGGTGACCAAGTTTGTACAAACAGACCCGTCTTCTTCAGGATTCAGCAGCGATGAGAGAACTTCTGACTGAAAATGCTGATGGGGATATTTATTGGCAAAAGTACCTATCTTCGTCAAGGCAGTAGTGAAAATCTTTAAACATGAAATGCCTGTGAAACCACAGTTTCGAAAAGAGGAACCCCCCTTGTCAGTGAAGAGATATCTTTCAACATGAAAAGTCGATGGGGCCCTAGCTTCAATATGTGGACCTGGGTTCGTCACAGCAGCGAGCGATGGAAAGTCTTCCAACAGAAAATACTGATGTTACCCAAGTTTCAACAAGTGTACACGCTTCTTCTTCAGGACAACGATGAGAAATGCTTGAAACGGAAATGCCGATGGGGCCCAAATTTTAAAATAGTACGTCTTTGTCAGGGCAGCAATTAAAATATTTGATCAGAAAATGCCGCTAGCCCTAAGTTTTGACAAGAGCACCTGTCTCCATCAGGAAAGTGATGACGTATCTCTGAAGGAGGAATATACTGATGGGTCTGAACTGTCAACAAAAAGATCAGTCGTCACAGGGACAACGATAAATATACTTTGATAAAAATGTAATGGTGCCCATGCTTCGACAAGTTCCACCCATGTTTATCAGGGTCGCCATGAAAGATCTTTGAGCTGTAATATCCGATGGGGCCCAAGTTTTCTTGAGGGGACCCGTCTTCGCCGTGGCTGAGATGAGAAATTTTTGAACAGGAAATGGCGAATGAACCCAGGCCTTGAAAAAAGACCTGTATATATTGGAGCAGCAATGAAAATCATTGTACACAAAATACCGATGGCGCTGAAGTGTCCACAAAAGGACAGTTCCTTGTCAGGGCCGCGGTGGAAAAAATCTTGAAACCTGAAAGCCTCATGGAGCTAAACTTTTGACGAGAGGACCTGTATTTGTAAGTGTAGCAATGAAAAATCATTCAACAAGAAATGCCGATGAGGCCAAAGTTTTGACTAGAGGACCTGTCTACGCCAAAGCCGCCATAAAGAATCGTGTGTCAGGAAATGCCGATGGGACCCAATTATGGATGTGAGGACTTGTCTTCGTCAGGGCAGCAATGAAAAATCATTGAACAGGAAAGGTTGATAGAGCCCAAGTTTCGACAAGAGGACCTGCCTTCGTCAAGGCAGCAACAAAAAATTGTTGAATATGAAATGCCGATTGGGCGCAAGTTTTGACGAAAGTACGTGTGTTCATCAAGAAAAAAATTAAAGAACTGAAAATGTCGATGAGGCCCAAGTATTTATTATAGGTTGTTTCTTCGTCTCGTTGCTGTAAAATCTTGGAACAGAAAATGCTGATGTGGCCAACGTTTTTACTGGAGGACCTATCTACGTCAAGGCTACAATAAAAAATTCTTTACAGGAAATGTTTCTGGGAGAAATTTATACTGCACGGTAGAAAAGATGGACGAGAGGCAGACTAGGACAAGCGCAGTTCTTGTCTGCTTCTCGTCCGCATATTTTACCGCATAGTGTATACCTTTCATAAATCACCAACTGACCCGTTTGTTCATTTTGATTAGCCGATGGGACCCAACCATTGACGAGAGGACCTGGCTTCGTCAGGGTAGCAATTGAAAACTATTTGAACAAGAAATGCCGATGGGTTCCAAGTATAGAGTAGAGGACCTGTCTTCATCAGGGCATCAGTGAATATTTTTGAACATGAAATGCCAATAACGCCTATAATTTTGACAAGGCTGCCTTTGTCAGGACAACAATGAAAATTTTTTTTAATAGTACGTGTCAACGGGACCCATGTTTTAAAAAGAATATTACTCCTCTTCATCAGGGCAACAATGAAAAATTGGGGAGACAATTTCGCTAAAGCCCTAATTTCAGCAGGATGCCTTTTTTCCGGGAGGGGGGGCGACGAGAGGAAATAAATGGGGAATGTCCCCAAAAAAGCCCATTTGGACAAGATGACTTGCTTTCTTCAGTGCCGCGATGAGAAATCAGTGAACGTAAAATGCCCCATATCCTACGTTAGTGAGGGAGCAATGAAAATTTTTGGAACACATCACGCCACTGGAGCCCAAATTGCAACAAAAAAACTTATCTGCATCAGGGTAGTGATAGAACATATTTGTGCAGAAAACGCCACAAAAATCACTTTCAACAAAGGCGACTTGTCATGACAAAGGGCAGCAATGAAAAATCTTGGAGCTGAAGTGCCGCTGGGGCCCACGTTTTGACAAGAGGGCCTGTCTTTGTAAGGGCAGTGTTAAAAAAATATGTACAGGAAATGTCGTTAGAGTCCTCATTTCTCCAAAAGCACTTGTTTTTGTTGGGATGACACGGACACTTCGCAGCCAAGGGAATGTCGCTAAATGTTTGGTAATCTGAGCTGATTGTCATCGATAAACAGTAATAAACTGCACGAAAATAAATGTGGGGCAATCGGGCTCTGCTTTTTATTACTTATATTTGGGGACCCTCATCTGTAAACAACAATTTTATAATGCATGAATATCGAAAATAGCTACGTTTTGATAAAATGACTTGTCGTAACTATAGAAACGCACACATGTGCCTTCGCAAACTACCTTATGCCTATAACCTGTAATATGTGTTAAAAGCATAATGCCTCAACACGTGATTTAAGCCGGAATAAAGAAGAAAAAAATATTACGTATACATTTTTAAGGACAGTGGTTCTGAAACTTTAGACAAATTGTCACTTTTTCTATTTATTCTTCGTAAGACCCGTAGTGACATGTACCTTTTCCGTCCTTGTAGGTGTCAATTGTTTCTCATTTGTTTTCAATCACTCGTCAAGGCTTTCAACTTTGAACGTACCTCATCCACTTTGTGCATAATTTACCTCCAAACACAGCCAAAAGATGTTATGTTTACACTCTGCGAAATGAACAGCGTTACAATGAATCATCGATATATTTGCGACATTTGGATGGGTGGAAAAACAAAGCTCTACATATTTTTGAACCGAGATTGCATAATCATCATGGACGTAATCACGATTCAGACAAAACGAAATATCACGTCAACCGTCAGCTATTTTCAATCTTTTCGATAAGGTTCCCAATTTGAACAATAACTAAATAATCGAAAAAAGAAAGATGACATTTTTAAAAATGTGACATATAGTACCTCACTGAGACGACCGAGTTAGCAGCTTGAGCATTTCAGAAAAAAAAAGGAGGAGAGGTCAAGGAATGCCATACTTATTCGACTTGATCGCAAAAGGCCATCGAGCTGTTATTTACTTGATACTCCTTTGAAAAGCGCACACGGCACCTATCGTGGGCTTACGGCAAGCACGCCTTCCAGATCTGATCCCTTGTTCTTTTACGTTGACTTCTATCGTTCTTACACGATTGAATACTTAAGGCAGATTCTGACGAAGGAACATGACTTGCCTGCCATATTTTAAATACATTTTAAGACGAAAGCTTTAGATGCCTCATCAAACACACACACACACAAAAATAAAGTCGTCGTCGTTCTCGTCAACCCGAAATGATGCACAAAAGCGTCATCATGAGCTGACATCATCGTGACTTCCTGGGTCACCAAAATTTGTGGTCATCGTGACATCAATACGACGTCGCTATATCCATACAGTTTCATGCAATACCAACTGGAGAGAACTCTGGCGCTAGTATGTAGGGAGTTGCAACACACTGCGCTTCAACCGGCATGGGATGATGGGTAGTACAAGAATGTTGCCTAGTCGTCGTTCTTCTTGCTCAATTTGGTTTCTTTGAGCCAGAATTCACGGTGCCGCAATGCGAAGTTCAGTAAAAGTTCAGCAGTTACGCTTCACCACATTGACCTTACTTGGCTCATTGATTGAAATGGGGTAGCGAAGTTCACAGGCGGACGGACGGACGGATGGACAGACAGACAGAGAGATGGACGGACGGGTGGACGCTTTGCCCCACTCATCATCATTCCCTCCGTTGATACTCCGAAATTTTTTTTATTCCAAACAAAACCAAAAGGCAGCAGTAAACAAGTCCACAAGAGAATTCGAAGCCGCAAGCACAAACGCACCTGGTCGTGCTTGCGGCTTCGGCATAATGTCTATTGCAGTGGGCCTGGTTCGCTGACGGTCAGCGACGAAAACTTTAAAGCCGAAGGAAATATTTTACACGCGTTGGTTGACTCCGGCTTGTGGAGGGCATAAACGCTGCTAAATGTCTCTTTTGCGATGTCTCAAAATTGTGTTCGTACACCTGTAGCTGTTACCTGCTCCACTTTTCAGCAACACATTTTCGGCCTCGTGAACATTCAATACGCGCATCTGGATACCGGTGAATAGACGAGAAGCATCTGTCTTCACATACGTTAGGTGACTTCAGGCGGACAAAATCAATCCAAAGTCCACGAATAGTGACGTGTTTTGTAACGCCAATGAGGAGTCCTTGTCGTATTGGGGCCTCCTTGTCTGTTTTTAGCGCTGCAGTAAATTGAAAAGGCACCTTATTTGTTATCGTTGTTTTCGCACATAAAATATCGTGAACTTCGATTCCATCCAATATCACAAACCCAACAAACCCGGCGACCTTTGCGCAAGAATACAGTGAGGTAACACTGGATAGAAGCCGCTTTATATTTGCTTGCAGTGTCGTCATATGCAGAACATTACAAAAAGGTCTCACAATGGCTTTGTACTTCCTGTCTTAGTTTTTTTCTGCATTTTGGAACTCGTGGCACGTTTGGCGAAGCAGCGGTAACATCTTGGCAAGGTTTCAGTTACTGCAATGCATCTTTACAGTCGACAGCAGTATCGAAGATAATAGCGCAGAGAAAGAATAAACGCAGCCGCACAAGACAATGAGTGAATGTAGACAATAAAACTAATTTTAATAGAAAAAGATGTGCGAGGGTTCCTCTGTTGCAGCCCTCGTTCAAGATCACAATTTCTGTTTATGTCATTTCGAAAAAAATTCTAAATTTAAAGCAAGGAAACAAATAAAACCGTAGGAAGTAATACCAAGGCCCATGAATGGAGAACAATAACTCGACACTGTGAGGCAACCCTCTTCGGTGTCCTTGCTTTTTCCCCCCTACTTTGTGGAGATTGTGGAGAATTATCCATGTATCAGGAAGTCTGTGCTTTCAAAACAAAGAATAGTTTTTTTTTCTTCTATAGGAAGAATGGTGAAACTTCAACTGGTTTTACGCAGTCAAAAGTGCCTGCAGCGAAACATTACGTGTGCGATTATATGTGAGTACGGATCAAGACAAGTTATTTAAAAGCATGATCATTATCGTTTCGTTTCATTTCTAACACGAAACCACCATGGCATCGGTGAAGTATATCCGTCCCGAAAATGGCGTGCAAGAACATCATAGGATTACGTGGCAAAGAAACACTAGAAAACAAAAAAGTTCCGCCAATGGAAGTAAAACGCAAAACTGGAAGAAAAAAAAGAAGAAGGAAGGCTTCAGCGCACTTCGGTCGGCCCTTCGGTCGGCCCGTCATCGCCCTCATCGCTGCCCTCATCGCAACATTGCGTTCCTGCAGTAGTTGGCGCTTTCTATTGCACGGCCTGTGGGAGGGGATTGGCCACACTCATCGCCTTTGGTTCTTTATTAGCGGTAGAATTTCTTTTTGCTGATTTTTCAGGAGCCATCAATGCCGGTCTCCGGCCCCGGCCAGGGCTCGCCCTGGTCGGCCAGTCGCCCTGCTGAATCGGTACCACTGGAGTGTTTCTTCAAGAACGGCGTAAGCAGTTTGCCTGTCGCGCTTGTGCCCACTGATGGTGGAACCATTCGGTTCAGTGAAACGGAGGTGTTCCAAGAAGAACTTCGCAACATAAGCGGTCATTTTCTGGACATCTCGGAGGTGAGGCGTTTCGGCAAGACTGGCATGCTATGCAGATCTTCAAATATTCAATGCTTAACAGACTTACTGGCCGCCACGAGATTTGCGTTCATTGCTGTTCGCGCTTTTATCCCCCCTCATCTTGCTTGCGTGAAGGGCATTGTTCGTGGTGTTCCAACTAACATTAGTCCTCAAGCATTCTTAAAGATGGTCTCTCCGGCTGGCGTGACATCTGTCTACAGATGCACCAGACCTGTAGGTGATACGCGAGTCCCTACTGAAAGCGTCATCGTTACCTTTGCTGGTCTCACACGCCCCTCTGAGCTGAAGGCCTGGCCTTATCTATTCCGTGTAGAGGCATTGACACCCCGCCCACTGCAATGCCGTAACTGCTGGCGATTTGGACATAGCGCTAATGCTTGCAGGTCCTCATTGAGATGTGCGAATTGCGGTGGGGCACATGCCGCATCAAATTGTCAGGAAGACAACTGCAGGTGTTGCCTATGTGATGGAGCACACACAGCCACGGACAATAGCTGCCCTGCTCGAGAACGTGAAACACAAATTCTAGACATAATGGAGAAACGCCGTTGTTCTCGGTCTGAGGCAACTTCCTTAATTAAAGAGCGCGAAGTGGGGTACGCTGCTGCTACGTCACGCCAGTGTGGGTCAATTGAAGCGACGGTCGCTTCCGCAGTGTCGGCAGCGATAGATAAGGCCATGCCGATGATTATGGAACGGCTTTTCAACACCTTTGCTGAAGGTCTGACCGAGATGCTCGCCGCCAGGTTAAACAGCCTTCTTCCCTCCTTCGCTGCACACACTGTCACGGTCCAGGGTGAAGCTGAGCACATCGACAATGAACAAAATAATCGGCGTCAAGAAGATGTTAACCCTGAAACGCTCGTCAGCACTCAGTCGCCTACCCCTGTGGGGCCCAGTGAGTCGTTTGGTGACATGAGGCTTGGTAATATCACTCATAAACGACGCAATGCTCCATTGTCTCCAACCAATTTGCCAATGTCAAAACCAAAAAAAGTTATTACTGATACCAACAATGAGCAGGATGTTTTGCGTTCTGCAGTAGAGTCAACTATATTAAGTTCATCATAGCGCCTGTAAAAGTTCTTCAGTGGAATTGTCGCTCCGTATCTTCCGCTTACATAGATCTTATTTATCTCATACAGCAAACAAATCCTAGTATAATTTTACTTCAAGAGTCTTGGCTTTCAGCAAACCAAACATTTACTCTGAAATATTTTCGAACATTTAGACTGGATCGGCCAGGTAGAGGAGGTGGATTATTGGTTCTAATATCTTCAAAAATGTGTCATCACGTTTCTGTAACTTTTGAACATATTTGTCCGGATTGTGAATTGTTAGGATTAGATTGTTTGTTACCTAACTCCAACAGGATTACAGTGATTAATGCGTACTTTCCTAATGGAGTAAGACGCACAGATCACCTAGACTGTGTTATCAAGAATTCTTCGTCAAATTCAATTTTATTGGCTGGGGATTTTAACTCGCATCACACCTCTTGGGGGCTTAAAACAGATAGCTGTGGCAAAAGATTGTGGAATTGGTTGCAGGATAATAATTTTCGCTGCCATAACTCTGGACAAGTTACCTTTCTACGCGGGATAAGCTCATCAACATTAGACCTAACATTTTCTTGTGGCCAGTTTATGATTTCTTCGTGGGAAACGTTTGATAATGGGACGAGTAGTGATCATGTACCAATTACCTATGAAATAATGCTACCACAACTTACCTCTGCTATCCGGCAACAACGGTTCACCAACTATAAAATTTATAAAACTGTTTTAAACTCCGCGCTCTCGTCATTGAGAGGACGCGTCGGACAGCAACGAGCTGCTTCAGTCGTAGCGTGTCTAAGTGACTCTATCCAGCCGGCAGAGTTTTCTGTTAAGTACGGCAGCACACCGTCAAATTCAGCTTGGTGGAATGAAGATTGTACGCTTGCGTATAGGCGACGTAAAGCTGCTTGGAAACGTTTACGCCACAACCATACTCCAAAAAATTGGGTTGACTATAAGTTCCACGCAGCGCTGTTTAAACGTACAGTTGCAATAGCTAAAGATAAACACAATTCTGACTTACATTCGCGTTTATCAAAACCCGATAAAAGATCTGCCCTGTACAGATTTCTACGGAACAAAAAATCGACGAAGGTACCAGCATATTCGCATTCAGTAGTGCTGTCTCCTAAAGAGACAACAGATTTGTTAGAGGGCATCGCGAAAGGACTTGAAGCGCGTTTCGCTTCGTCATGCTTGAGACCTGTGACATTCAAAAGCGCAACCTCGGACTTTCGGGAAGTCACTATGGCTGAACTGGCAGATGTGATACTAACTGTAAAGCAAGCAGCTCCCGGTCCAGACCAGATTACAAACTCTATGATTAAATTGATATTTAATTCCCATCCCGAGGAGCTTTTGAATATTGTTAACTGCTCCTTACAGCACACATGGATTCCAAGCGCATGGAAAGTTGCTAAAGTTGTGTTGCTGCGAAAAAATCCAAGCCTCGGATATGTCCTGGATAACATTCGGCCAATTTCGCTGACTTCAAACCTAGTTAAAATAATTGAAAGAATTCTTCATAGAAGGCTCAGTGAATTCATCGCTCGTCAGGACATTCTTTCACCAAGGCAAGTAGGATTTAGACAGGGGTGCTCTATATGGTCGGCTCATGTTGATTTGGAAAGCCGAATCCGCCTTGCAAAAGTATCTGGTGAGCTTTCTGCATTAGTCACGTTAGATATCGCAAAAGCCTACGATAGTGTGGAATACAGTACATTAATTTCAAGATTAGTGGACTGTGAGGTTCCCAAGTACATTATATCTTGGGTTCAGGAGTTTCTCATTGAGAGACAATTCTTTTGTTGCCACGAGGGAATTACTTCTGCCTCATATAAGCAAACAAGAGGTGTTCCGCAAGGATCAGTCCTGTCACCTCTTTTATTTAATATATTATTATCATCTATTCCCGTTCATAAAAATGTTCCTCTTTATGTCTACGCCGATAATATTGCTTTTTTCTCGTCATCCCGAGATATCAATAGTTTATATCAAATCTTGCAGTCATATTTGAGTGAGCTTGAGGTATGGCTTGGCGGGCTGTCTTTTTCACTTAATGTTAGTAAATGTGCTCTGCTTGTATTCCCTCTATCCGTTCCCGTATTTCTTTCACTGCATTATCGAAATGATCCTATTCCACAAGTAACAGCGCTAAAATATCTTGGTATTGTTTACGTGGACAATTTAAATTGGCAGCAACAAATAGAATCAAACACCCGTAAAGCAGAAAGCGCCGTAGGATTGCTCCGCCGGTTTTGCAATAAGAATTCAGGGATGCGCAGGGATACGTTACTTATGATATACAAACTTTACGTACGCCCAATTCTGGAGTTTGGCTGCGTTCTGTTTTCTGGAAGTGCTGAGTACAAATTAAGACCACTTATATTGCTAGAAAGGCAAGCTCTGCGGCTGTGTCTCGGACTACCTAGGTGTGTAGCGAATAGCGTGCTTTATTTGGAAGCTAGAATTATTCCACTTGATGCTAGATTTCAACAGCTTACTGTGCAAACATTTTTAAAACTTTACGATGCACCCCTCTTCTGTTCTCAGACAGTTTTCATCAAACATCCAGTTTCTTTCTTTCAGCGCCCGTGGTCTCGTTATCAAAGACCCCAAGTCATTTTCGTCGAGTCTCTGTTATCAAATCTTCACGTTTCCCTCCGGCATTTAACTCCCCAAACCCAATGCTCGGTGCCAGTTGACTTAATTTTCGATGATATTTTTCCAAAAAATGCCAAGTTACTTCCAAAGCATGTTCTGGAGGGCCTCCTTCAAGACCATCTAAGTCATTTTCCTAAATACGTAGTAATTTCGACGGACGCAACGCAAAATCTTCAGAAGGCTGGAGTAGGTATTTTTTCTCATCAGCTTAATTGGTCTTTTGCGCTCCGATTGCCTGACTTCACACCAATCTATCTCGCAGAATTCCTGGCTATTACATTGGCTCTTCGAAAACTAAATTATCAGCAATCAAAAGCTATTATTATTTCGGATGCTTTGTCTGTATGTACACATCTAACGTCCGCAAAGAAGTCTCCTCTTCTCAGGATATTTTGGTCTCTCGTACCGCATAGCCTATCAGAAGTTCGGTTTATTTGGGTCCCCGGGCATGCTGGAATTGAACTAAATGAAATTGCTGATTCGCTCGCTTCGGCATCTTTAAATTTCCCTGTGGTGCCAGTAGCTCCACAGTTTCCTTTTATTACTGCCGAACGATTCAAACGCCTGTTAATCTTAAAAATGAACGAAACGTCGCTTCTACAATCTGAAGAATTTCGGCACTTGCAATTCACATGGAACACCGCAAAATGCCTTTCCCGTCAATGTGAGGTGACCCTCACAAGCTTTCGCTGTAGAGTTCCTCTGTTAAATTTTTATCTCAACAAATCAGGATTTTCATTAACTAACCTATGTGTAGTTTGCAATGAACCGGAAACAATAGATCACTTTCTTCTCACATGCCGCCGCTTCGCCTCACTGCGCCGAATAATTCTTGAAAGACCGATTGGTATGCTCGGATTGCCAGTCAATACATCCACCGTATTATTGTTTGGAGCCAGTCAGTTGGGTGTGGGCCACAGTGCTATTCTGTCAGCGCTACATAAATTCATTCAGGCAACCGGAAGGATACGCTGCTAGTGGTACTGCCAGATATATCCAATTCTTTCTTCCCCTTCCTCATTCTTGTTAATTCGTTTTATATATTCTGTTTTATCGTATTCTTCTACAATTTTATCACGTTTTTTTTTCAAAGGAACATTTATTGTTTCTATCTAATTTCTCTTTATATTTTTTTTAGCAAGCGTTATAAAGATTATCTATCATGAGGTACAGTGTGGCCAATCCCCCATGTGGGTATGAGCCAAAATCTTCTAGGAGACAAGACAAGACAAGACAAAACGCAGGACCTCTTGGTTTAAAGAAACATGTGCTGGATACCATGGCCTGCACCCTAGTCATACATCCTGGAGTATTTACGAATGCATTTTTCGTACCTCACACTTTGTTCGCACAGTACTCGTGTACGGGTTGATGCCGTTATCTGGGAGCGCTAAAGTGAAGTAATGCATCATGAACGTGGCCTCTGCAATTCGCTCCTGGAACTTGTCATGACAACACGTCCGCCATATTGAACGTAGTGATGTCAATGCAGTTAACCCTCTGTGACGTGGCGACATTAGCCCAAGCCACACCCCGCGGCCAAAGCCTCAGCTTTGCTCTAGCATCCATCCATTTCTAAAAAAAAAATAATAGTTGCTTATCTCAACGCTTCGCTGCAAAGGACGTCGAATAACGATAGCCTGGAGGCGCTGCCACAGACATTGCGCTGTCTACAAGTAATGTGAAGATACAAAAATTTTTGTTTTCGAACACAGAGCCACTGGTAGGTGGCAGCCCCGGATCCTTTTAGTTAAAGCCCCTGAATTTTTCAGCGAACCGTAAGAAACACCCACTTTTTCGTTCATAGCTATGCATTGTCAGTGAAATGTAATAAACACTTCGGCCTTTACACTTACTTATAATTGAATTTTTCTAAATAAAGGGACACACCGCCTAACTTGTGCGTATTATGTTGTGCCTCAAGATATGAAAAATATTTGTTTTTGATTGACAATGTCCGCGACTATGAACACTGTCACCAGACCAAGATGCATGGGCATCGAGCAATGACTCAAACTTTCGCCGGGTAGCTGAATCATTGGACACACACCAACAGACAAAACAAAATTTTTGCGTCGAGGTATCCAAAGGAAAACTAACGGCGCTCCACTTGGCTTTAACGCCGCACTCCCCGCTATCGCTGGGCCCGAGAAAAAAAAGCCGCTGGGCTGTAGGGAAGACATGACGTGCATTGCGTTTCCCTCTTATATATGACCATGCATGGTGTTCAATAACTTTGCGGGATGGCCAACTTAGCCGTGCGTGGTGCCAAATATATACCACGAAATGATAGCCTAAGTTCAGCGCCCAGTCTGTGGCGCTCTTCTGGCTGTCACATCAATTTATCTGATTACGCGCTCACCATTAACTACTACAGCTACCACACGGAGTAGCTCATTCATTAGTCATGGGCGTTAGCCATTGGGATAGGGATGTAACACTAAACGTCAACGTGGGTGCATTTATGTTAAATGGTACATAGCTGTCGAACACTAATAGTGCGCAAGCTCTATTAAATCAGTGGACGGTAAACATTCAACCGCTTCTGTAAAGATCAGTTTTGCTTTCGTGTTTTACCGATTCCTATGAGAGAAGGGTCAACAATGTTCTATTCACTCACCCCTCTGGCTACGTAACTAGTGTGACTGCAAGTACTACTGCTACTTCTGGTGCTAATACTACTACTAATACTAATGCTACTGCTGCTGCTGCTGCTGCTGCTGCTTATACTACTGCTTGTACTACTACAACTCCCTCAACTACAACGAATACTACTACTACTACTACCGCTACTACTACTACTACTAGTGACACTGCTACTACTGCTACAACAATAACATCGACAACAACAACAACAACTACTACTACTACTACTACTACTACTACTACTACTACTACTACTACTACTACTACTACTACTACTTCTACTACTACCATAGTTTATACTAGTACTAATACTATTACTAAGACGACGAAGACGATGGCACTATGACAGCTCCGCTGTAAAATGTTATGCAACCAGTTGCTAGCTCCACTAAAGTATGGTAGCCGCCATAACTAAACGACGCCACAAATTGCATCCAGGGCTGAATGTAGTACAAATCTGGCGCTAATGCCTCTATTACGTTGCGATCCTTGTAGTACTAAATACTGCACTAACTGTAGCTTCACTACTGTGAAACTTGAGGAAGTGCTTAGCTTGAACATTCAGTGATTGCCGTTGCGCTACCGTTGGAATCTATCTATGAACAGATCTCTCAGAGAAATTTGTAACACAGGCACCAGAAAAGCACCAGTGGTATAGGAGCAATCACGCGCATGACGAGGCAATGGCGCACTCTCTTGCGCGGCGTGCCTGTGAGCCACATGTTTCCGAAGCATTTATAGCAATAGTTAGCTAATTATCTCGATCGCTGTTCATTTGCCTCTCTGACATACATCATTTTAGAACTCATTCACTTACTTTTCACAAAATATTGAGTTTGTCTGTCAAAGCTGCTGTATGTATTTTCAATTTCTGTGTCTAATGCAAATTTTAGTTGTTGATTGATATGTGGGGTTTAACGTCTCAAAACCACCATATGATTATGAGAGACGGCAAAAAAATTTTAGTTGTTGACTTGGGCAAAATAACGTATCAGTGTATTATGTAACATTTTTTGTTGTTTTTGCACACATAATGTGTTTATTCTCGCTTTTCCACTTTTTTGTACACATGTTCTTTTAATTTCATTACTATTCAGTGAAATATGTCGTATTGACTTGCGCTACGCACGGCCTGCGGCGTCTCTCATTATCATATGGTGGTTTTTGGACGTTAAACGCCACATATCAATCAATATGTACGGCCTACGTGCCGAAATGTCATAGGAGCAGAAGCCTTCGTCAGGCCACATGGCCTTTAGATTTTGCTTCCTTTTTGTTATAAAGAGAACAAATAAAGTCAATTCAATGCATTTATGCTGTTTTAAACACTGCTAGCCTTGTTTATAGGCCTGTGTTTACCACTCAATTCTGAGTGTGATCACGTAACATGAGCTTTATTGGTAAATGACAAGTCGGGTCCCTTAAGTGCTAAGGAACTAAAATCTTTGCGCTCAATGTGGGCTGCCTCTTCCATGTGATACTTCATTGGTAAACTGCGTCTTGAGAGCAAATGCCTCAGTGGGCTGGGTTCGAGAAGCGCGAAAGGTTCCGTGTTGAAACATCGTTCCCCTCCTACCACTCCTGATTGAGAACCATGTGCAAACGTATGGAGACTATCGCCTTTCGCTGCACTTAGCGTATTACACCCACGTATACGGACAGATAGATAACGTACAATATGTACACAGCACTATAGTGAACTAGATCATTTCAAGCGTGCCAGTACGTCTGTGGGAAAGTTCAATAGTGTTCGCATCGCATGAAGAGCATGGGTATGCCTTGCTCGATGGAAAAACAAAAAAACAAAAAAAGTTTCCTTCTTTCAAGACTTGACTGCCTAAGATGATCTTTGAGTTCTGACCTTAATGCAGCCGCACTTGCATGCAAGTCGCCCGTATTCGGTCCCCAGCGGATCACAAAGTCGATAAAGAAATGCACGCGCACACTCGAAGCTGTTACAGTTAGAATATGTATCTTGTCGGTGGCTGACGTGCAGCTAGTTACCGCGTTACCACGCCATGCCAAGATGCTCGCCGAGGCATCGATATAAGCCACATAACAATGGGAGACCGAGCGAAACTCGTCGCGTCATACGAATGAATAATGACTTCAAAGGTATACGGAGAACAAATTGGTATTGTACCTTGTTTCTTCAGTGCAGCGCTAAGCTCACCTGTCAGAGTGTCTGATGATGGAATGGTAACGTGGACAACAGCGCGAAACATTCTTTATAACATTCTTTTTCGCTCCGCAACGTTGAAGACGTAATACGCGCAGCACGTTCTGCAAACAGTGCAAGGCGTGTTCGACAGCGGTTATGCGGCGGTATACACGTGAGGCCTCTTTAATCGATCCTGCGCATCGACGGTTAGTGCAAGCGCGCTACGGTACACTGCGCATGCATTCCGGTTTTGCACGGATTACGGAATACGGCCGGAAAACTTACCGCTAAGGCATCGCCACTTCCGAGCGTCAACTTCTTTTACCTCGTAATAAGCACAGAACAAAGAGTTCCAGGGACTCGATCTTATTATGGAGAGAGCAAAAAAGCTCTTTCCAGGGCTCCCATCGGCATCTACGAGCTGGTTAATTTTTGCGTGACCACACTGGGCCACAAAGCACCAATCTGCGTAGAAGGGCACGAGATTTTTAATTCTGATTTTTTTGTGGTTGCGCGCCTCAAAGCAGGAAACCACGTGCCCTAATTTGAACGACTACTCCGAACATAGTCGAATAATTATAATCATCATTTATAGTCTTCAGTTTAAATAGGGCACATGGTCACCATCTACGATTCTAATCGTACACGGTGACCTTAGGGCTTTATGCCTCATGCTAGCCCTAATTACCCGCACATTATTACGCGCACGTTTAGCCGCACTTGATACGTGGTGCTCATGTACAACTTAAAATCTTACATGCATGGTGGCCCTAAAACCTTATCATTTATGGCGACTTCGCGAACTAATTCACCGTTGTTATCTTCAGTTGAACATGTTGCATGGTTCCCATGGTTTCCTTTAGTCCAACATGCGAAAGGGTCACCGTTCACCTCAAGTCGTACATGGTCTATTGTCACCACGTAAGAACATAAGTCGTACATGGGTAACTGTAGAATTTTTTCACCATAGTGACCTAAGTTGTATATGGTACACGGTCATCATGTTTAACCTCAAATATCATATGGTGGCCTCCAGATGTTTTTCATCGTGGTTACCTGAAATCGTATATGGCACATTGTCACCATGTAAAACCGTAAATGGTATAGGCTACCATAAGATGTGAGATGTACAGAATCTCTAAAAACATCAACTTAAATTATTTTTTCACAACTACATCAAATAATAAAAGAACCAAGCTCCATTACTTTAATTTCCCGAGAAGAAATCACGTATAACACTAACTAGTTTTTCTTAATTACTATGTTTACGTGCTACATGCAATGCGAATGTAATGCATACTGTAGTGGGGGACTGTGGAATAATTTAAACAGCTGAGGGTCTCTTAGGCGGACCTAATCACGTTTAACAGAACGCAACATGACCATAAGCACGAAGTGCTGCTATGAACCTATACCCCCGTGCGAAAACACATGACACGGACATACAAGCCGCTTCCCAGGCACAAAAAAATGTGTGCGACCTTTTTATCGCTGAACTTTGATATCTACAGCGGCGAAGCAGGTGTTGCTGTCGTCAACGCTTTTGTTAGCCTCGCAAAAAAAGAAAAAAAAGAAAACTACTCTTTTTCCAGCATGGTGTTTCGATGCCGACGTGGGCGCTTACTTTCTGACTAGCAGCATTCCGGAAAACGATGGCGAAATTAAGGAAGATTCCCAATAGAGGTGACAAGCCTTGAACAAGGGTGGAGCTGGGCGGAGTTATTTATTTATTTATTTATTTATTTATTTTATTGATACTGTAAGCCTTAACAGGCTCATACAAGAGTGGGAAGAAATTATACAGATTGTCATCTTCACATTAGACCACAGAACAAAAAATAGTAAACAAAAAATGAACACGGGAAAAAATAAGAATGAACAGTACAGACTACTCTAAACAATTACAAATTACAACTGTACATCTAGTCGAAGAACCAAGAAATAATACAGAATAAAAACACCACAGGCTAACAGGGAAGAGTGCATATTAGACACAGATCTGAGAATTGAAACATCGAGTGGCATACAAATCAAAACGTACATTCAATGAAAAGTTGCGCCATTATTCTACAACGCTGCTACTGATCCAAAAACTTTTCAAGATTGGTAGTGAATGATTCGAGAGATTCTGAGGACACTATATCACGTGGCAGGTTATTCCATATTTCTATTACTGACGGAAAGTAGGAATACTTAAATGAATTGCAACGGGAGATGAAAGGCCTGATACTCTTGTCATGGTTTGTTCTGGAGGAGTTCTCGGTTATTTTGTCTCTGTTTCTATTTCTGCTGTGTTAAGCCTCTCTCCCCTAGTCGCTCTCTACCCTTTCCCATCCTTGCTGTACTATACAAGGCTATGCTATGCTCTGCTAGCATGTCTCTAGCATCACCATAAGCAACTGGTTACGCCCGCCTTCAGATAATATGTACGAGAGTTCAAGTCCCGGCGCACCAAAAATATTTTTGGTGAAGACTCCTCATCCCTTTGTCTCTGTCGGTACACGTTGTCCACCGATCGGAGTTATTAGATTTTACGCCGTACAAATCAGCGCAGCGTACTAGGCGCGAAGCTGAAGGCTAAGAAGAGGACGAAAAGAGCGAGCGCCGGTTCAAGATGACGATGAGTTTTGTTAGTTTGCACTAACCGTCGCCACGGAAATCCTGAACAGCCTCGCTGTTGATGATTACTTGGGTTTTCCGGTACGGATTCCCGTCACGACTATGAGATGTCGTTGTGTAAGGCTCCGGAAAATTTGACCCCCATTGGAGTTATTTAACGTGCCCCAACAGCTAACTTCACGGGCTGCTAGACCTCTGCCTTCATGGAAAAGCAGCCGCCATGGCTTGGATTCGAGTTTGCGATCATTGATTGAGCAGTCAAGTATCGTAGTCACTAAACGATCGGAGTCGTTATCATTCCAAAAAGTGAGCGTCGTACATTGCAGGCGCAACATATGACGAACAATATATATATATATATATATATATATATATATATATATATATATATATATATATATATATATATATATATATATATATATATATATATATATATATATATATATATATATATATATATATATATATATATATATATATGATTTGTTGCCTATTCTTTTCTCTATTTTTTGCTGTCTTTACCAATTACTAGTTATAACATATATCTCAACCTTAGTCTGTATTTAATTTGAATTTTTTTACTTTTTTCTCGTTTTTGACGTTTATTGTTTATAATTTTGCTCATGTAACCCCCCTATGTAATACCCTCTCACGAGGGCCTTTAGGGGTATTATGAATAAATAAAATAAATAAATATATATTGACCCCCATTTCCCAACAGTTTCCGGAGGGGTCCTCCCTTCATCAGGGGATGAGTTATGGGTAATGAATTATGACATTGTGTCCTTATGAGCGTCTGACTTTTTATTGCCTAGTTTGCATCATTACCATATTGGGTGGACGCAAAGATAATGCCACCCTGAAACACATGGAAGCTTATATACTCTCAATATGAAGTTCACACAAGAGTGGTTCCCTTGTTATATAGCGTCACAGTTCTTTTTGTTCGGTGCTTGTTGCGAACATCTGCGCGTCTAGACATATATATATATATATATATATATATATATATATATATATATATATATATATATATATATATAGTGAGTGTCTTCTGTGAATCCAGTGATGTATAGAAATTGGCTTGAGCGGACAAAGGTGCGAAAACTTTTA